>NW_006203472.1:850050-863362 GCF_000334495.1 Tupaia belangeri chinensis | reverse complement strand
TGCTGATGTCCAGCCTACCCTCTACTCCTAACCCTCCTGCTCTGGCCTGACTGACCGCCACCCTCAGCCCAGCCCTGGAAGCTGGGTCCCCATCCACTGGCTGCACCCTCAGGGCCCCTGACAAGCTCTAAAGCACCGTCAGCCCCAGGTGCTTGGTGACATAGCTGTTCCCAGGCATTTGGGTCCCAGATACAAGCCAGGCTGGGATTCCAAGTATTTGCTGAGCACTCACTGTCCCCAAGCCAGAGAGGAGGCCCCCTCACTCAAGCAGCTGGCATTCCAGTGGAGAGCAGTCGGCGAACCACGGAAGCGCTCAGCACGCATAAGTGCACAGTGCTAGGGAAAGGGGGGCCCAAGCTGTGGGGCACCGATTGGGTAGGGCCTGCTGAGCCTGCCAGTTCTGGGTTTGAGGGCCTCCACTGGGGTGTCCCATGTCTAGGCGGTCTGGATAATGTCCCTTGGAGACAGCCAGACCTGCCCTGGGCCAGGGACTCCTAAACCTCCCAGCTTGGCAGACTCCGGTTGCAGTGGGAGCCATGCTGGATTTGCACTGACTGGGTCTGGCCAGCGGGAGGTTTTCTCCGTAGCTCTGCAAAGCCCACCTAACTGCAGGCCCCCCAACCCTCCCCAACAACCCTGCACTTCCTGCCACCCAGGGCCTACCCACCTGCCTTTGGTTGTCATGGGGTAAAGGAGCCTCAGGTGTAGGTACAGACTAACCATCTCGGCCTGCCACATATAGTAACTCCAGTGGTTCACATGGCAGCTGAGTCCAGGGTCCTGGGAGGATGTGTTTGCATTTCACACACCCAAGGAACTTGTCCGGGAGACCTGGAGAGCAAACCCCCTACACACAGTGACTTACAGCATGAGTGTGCTTGTCACCCTGGATCTAAGACAGCTATGGCCCCGCAGTGCTCCGTGGGGCAGGCCCTTCCCTGGCAATGGCCCTATCAGCCAAGCAGTTAGAACCCCTGCTCACATCATATCCACGTTCATGGCCAAGGTCAGCAGGAGGAGGAGGGACATAGCTGCAGAGTCCCGAGGCCGAAAGCATGGACGAAGCTGGGGGGGGTGATGGCCAGGACCACAGCCCAGTTGCCGGGGCTGACTCCCGGCCGGTCCCCACAGCAGGCTCTGGCACAGGTGGACGACCTCCGACTGGTGAGGGTGCTGGAGATGAGCGTGGATACGCGTGAGAGCAGCCTGCGCAACTTCGGTGAGAGCCCGCCTGCCCCGCCCACATCACAGCCAGCCCTCTCCGTGAAACCGCCGGCGTTTCCTGGGTGCTGCCGTACACCTGGACACCATGTCTGTTCCCTTAGGATGGCCCCTAGACCTGATCCATGTCGCACAGGCCGTGGTCCTACCCTGTGACCCGTATTTCCAGACTCCCCTTCGGGAGGCGTGCCCAACACCCCAGCACCCCAAGCAGCAGAGACTAAAATAGGACACAGCAGTACACGGTGCTCCAGAAGATACTCTGAAATCATTTTGAACTTACAGAAACTGCAGGGTAGTACAGAGCTCTCCCTTATACCGTCCACCTGATCCTCGTTCACAGCTGCCACGTTTGCCTACTCATTCTCTCCTCTCTCGGATATGCCCATGCGCGCGCACGCGCACACACACACACACACAAGGACCACAGCCCAGTTGCCGGGGCTGACTCCCGGCCGGTCCCCACAGCAGGCTCTGGCACAGGTGGACGACCTCCGACTGGTGAGGGTGCTGGAGATGAGCGTGGATACGCGTGAGAGCAGCCTGCGCAACTTCGGTGAGAGCCCGCCTGCCCCGCCCACATCACAGCCAGCCCTCTCCGTGAAACCGCCGGCGTTTCCTGGGTGCTGCCGTACACCTGGACACCATGTCTGTTCCCTTAGGATGGCCCCTAGACCTGATCCATGTCGCACAGGCCGTGGTCCTACCCTGTGACCCGTATTTCCAGACTCCCCTTCGGGAGGCGTGCCCAACACCCCAGCACCCCAAGCAGCAGAGACTAAAATAGGACACAGCAGTACACGGTGCTCCAGAAGATACTCTGAAATCATTTTGAACTTACAGAAACTGCAGGGTAGTACAGAGCTCTCCCTTATACCGTCCACCTGATCCTCGTTCACAGCTGCCACGTTTGCCTACTCATTCTCTCCTCTCTCGGATATGCCCATGCGCGCGCACGCGCACACACACACACACACACACACACACACACACACACACACAGCTAGACAACTGTGTCTGAGCACTGGAGACCTGAAGCCCCTTCATATGTGGGCTCTTCTGGGTGTGTTTCCTAACAGGGAAGCATTCTCTTACAAACTCAGTGCGAGGACCGCGGGCCGGAAGTGACACGCCCTAACCCATGCTGCAGACAGCATTCCGGCTTCCCCGGCGTCCGCTGTGGGTTTGCATTTCTCTGACTGCGGTGAGGTCAAACGCCTCATCTTGTTTGGTCTTTTCTGTTTAGCAATGGCCTGTGACGTTCTCAGTCGCTTAGTTTTGGCCACTCTGTGCACCCATGAGGTCGTGTGGCCACGTGCATTCACCCGAGCCCTTCCCAACACACGTGTTCTTCAGGCCGCTGCACCCCAAGGGCCCACCCTGAGCCCTGTAGAACTGCCCTATGTGGCTTCTTCCCATGGTTCTGGGATTCTGTCTCCCAGGGTCAGTGCCTCATCCTGGAGAGGACTCGAACTCGGAGCCCTTGTCTGGGACTTTGGGTCATGCAGGGGCACAGGTTGGGTGTTCTGTGATTTTGCACCCCATGCTGCAAATTGATAGAAACTGTGGTCTGGGGGTGCCTAGGCCAGTGGGTGGGCTGTGGGAAGTGGGTCAGGAGCAGGACGAGGCTCCAGGACCCAGAGGGGAGCCGGCCCCAGCAGCACCAGCCTGGCTCCTTTTCTACAAGCCAACTCCTGGAGTGCAGGGTCTTATGGCCTTCCGGGGCAGCATGCGTCACATGTCACCTGTCCATGAGGGTGTACCTTCTACCCAGGCCAGGCCACAGACGTGGTGTGTGCGCCCGGAGGTTATTGAGAGGCTCGGGAAGCTGGGCTGGATCCTGCTAGTGGCTCCCCACACAAGGTCCACTGCAAGCAGCACCTGGAGCCTGGCCTGTCCCTCCTACAGGCAGAGCAGTGGCAGAGGGTCACTCCTCACTCCATGGCCCGGGAGAGGCTGGCCTGGAGCAGCAGGCAACAGCGGGGAAGAGGGAATTCCAGGGGTGCTGGTGACGGGACTAAGTGTGGCGAGGTGCACTGAGGGGACAGGACGCAGGCCTGTCCAACTTCTCAAACCTCCTGTGGCCCCACAGGGGTGCACCTGCCCAACCTGAGCCAACTGAAGTTGAATGGCAGCCGTTTGGGCTCCCTCCGGTAAGTGACTCGTCTGGGGGAGGGGTGCCCGAGAATGGGCCCTGAGGGTCCCTCGGGTCTGGAGAGTCGACTGCATGCTGCTGGAAGCCCCTGGCTGGCCCCTGGAATGACCCTATGGAGATGACGCTGCTCCTGGGCATGTGGGGGGTGGGGGTCTGGTACATTCCCATGGATGTGAGATCTCTTGAGTGTGGGGGCTGCCCCCGGGTCCCTCTACAGTGGGTCCCTGTTGAGAGGATAAGGTCCCACCCTGGACCGGATGGCCCCTGAGTTCCCCTGCGGTGTCGGTCCAACCTCATTGCAGCCTGGCTGCATGAAAGGTCCTGTCAGGACCAGCAGTTGGCGTAATGGCTACATCGCTGGACTCCCATGTAGCCAACCGCAGTTCGAGTCCCGGACCCGGTGGCTTAAACTCACGCCAGGACGTATGCGTGTGTACCCAAGATCCCAAGAGGAGAATGGAGGAGAAGGGATTGTGGTGTGGCCTTCCCCCCTGGCGGGTGATTTCTTGCTTTCTGTCTCTCTCTGTCTTTCTGGCAAGCTCACGTGCCCTATAGCAAAACTCTCCAAAAAAGAAAAAAAATGGTCCTGTCCACCTATCCATGAGCGGCCCCGGCTGTGGGTAACAAGGCATCATGCAGAGCTGAGGATAAGGTCAGGGCAGGCACAGCAGTGAGAGGTCTCTGATGGACATCTCAAACCAACCAAGTCCTGGAGGGTCTGGCCTCCCCACCCTCTCACCACAGCCTAGGGCATCGGCCACACCATGAGGGCCAGGAGCTTAGAACCAGGCTGGTGGCCCTAGCAAAGAAGAGCAGGTGAGCATGACTTAGCCTAGCCTTCCCCACAGAGCAGGGACCACACCGTGGACCCCACACAAAACGTGGAGCTCCCAGGGTGTCCTGCTGAGGACACTCAGCCTTCTCATTCCAGAGCACCTCTGCAACTAACTGGAAGACCACATGCAACACCAAAGGCCGCTGAATGGTCTCTGTCCATCCCACTGGACCAGGAAGGACAACGCTCAGGGAGCAGCAGACTTTATCTGGGGGTCTGGACGGAGTGTTTTACAAAAACACTGTTGGTTTGACATAGTCCAGGCCTAACAGCCTCATGCAGAGAATTCCAGTCGGAATCCGGGGAACATTCTTAGGAAAATTCTAGGAAATTCTTGCCCAGTTCAAGTCCCAGATCAAGCGGCTTATAAATCATGCTGGTACATGTGTGTGCATGCCTAAAATCCTGAGAGGAGAATGGAGGAGAAGGGATTCTGGCCTGGCCACCCGCACCAGGGGTTGATTTCTCATTTTCCCTCCCTCTGTCTCTAGCAAGCAATAGTTCCCTATGGCAAAAACCTTAAAAAAAAAAAAATCTAGAAAATTCTCTCATTGCTTGAATTGGACCCTAAATGCCATACCCCATTACTTCCAGGTGAAGTGATAAAGGTGCTTTTTTTTTTTTTTTTTTTTTGGAGGGGGGGAGGTTTTTGCTATAGGGCACATGCGCTCACCAGAAAGATAGAGACAGAAAGTAAGAAATCACCCCCCAGGGGGGATGGTCACATCGCAATCCCTTCTCCTCCATTCTCCTCTCGGGATCTTGGGCACTCACGCACACGCGCCCGGCAAGAGTTTAAGCCACCATATCCGGGATTCTTTTCTTTCTTTTACTTTTTTTTCTTTTTTTTTGAGAGGTTTTGCTATAGGGCGCGTGCGCTCTCCAGAAAGACAGAGAAACAGAGAAACAAAGCGAGAAATCACCCCCCAGGGGGGATGGTCACATCGCAATCCCTTCTCCTCCATTCTCCTCTTGAGATCTTGGGCACGCACGCACACGCGCCCGGCGTGAGTTTAAGCCACTGGGTCCGCGGTCGACTACGTGGGAGTTCAGCGACATAGCCATTACACTAACTGCTGGTTCCGATAAAGGTACTTATTAAGCCACCCCATTTTAAATGTTTTCTTGACTTTCTGTATTTATACCACTGTTTATCAAATAAACATCAAAGGAATTTAATAAAATATGTGAAGATCTGGAAATGGAAGTAAAGAAAATTGGAAGGCAGTGAGGACCAGCAGGTGACGTGGTGGTTAAGGCACTGGACACTCCCACATGGCCAACCATGGTTCAAGTCCCAGACCTGGTGGCTTGCTTTCTCGCTTTCTCTCTCTCTCTTTCTCTCTCTCTGTCTGTCTCTGGTCAAATTAAAATATATGAATGAATAAATAAAAAATTAAATAATTCTTAAATTGAAAAAAAAAAAAAGAAAGAAAAGAAAATTGGAAGGCACCTTGGCCCTCAGTGGGCAGCCCGCAGAACTGCAGCAGTGTTGAAGTTATCCTGACCTCTGGCAGGCTCACAAACACCGTGAACCAGAGGAAGGGTTTGGAAAACAGACTTCTTAGAATTGTGTCTTCAGTACATGATTAAATGATATTCTAGAGCCAGCAGGGAACATGGGAGTTAAGGCACTGTATTCCCACATGCCTGACCATGGTTTGAGTTCCATACCCAGTGGCTTGAAAAATCACTACAAATAGGGGCCAGCAGATGGCATAGTGGTTTAATCGCTGGACTTCCCTATGACTGACTGTGGTTTGAGTCCCTGACCCAGTGGTTTGAAAATCATGCCAAGTGCATGTGCGTGCATACCTGCCCGAGCTCCCAGGAGGAGATAGAGAAGAAAGGGTTGTGGCGTGGCCATTCCCCCTGGGGGGGATTCCTCACTGCCTCTCTTTCTCTCTCTCGCTCCCCAGCAAGCACACGTGCCCTAAGGCGGAAAAAAGAAAGAAATCCCAGACCCAGTGGCTTGAAAATCATGCTGGGCGCATGTGCATGCGTGCCCGATATCCCAGGAGGGGAGTGGCAGAGAAGGGATTGCAGCATGGCCATCCCCCCTCCGGAGTTATTTCTCACTTTCGCTCTCTGATTCTGTCTCCCTCTGTCTCTGGTGAGCACATGCACCCTGTGGCAAAAGCCTGTAAAGTATAAAAGTGATATTCTAACAGAGAGAGCTATACTATTTATGAGAGAAGAGAAGTTAAAGCTAACAAATTAGCTCAAAGGGTACTAGCAGTATATAAAAGGCGTGTAAAATTAAATGACAGGTATAAACTGTGAAAGAGAAGTAGAGGGTTATGAAATTAAGAAATATGATATACTAGAGTGTTTTGTTTTGTTCTGTTTTTAGTTTGTTATAGGGCATGTGTACTTACCAGAGAGAGAAAGTGAGAAATCACCCCCCAAGGGGCCAGTAGGTGGCATGGTGATTGGGGGCGCTGGACTCCCACGTAGCCGACAGGTTTGAGTCCCAGAACCGGGACTTGCTTTCTCACTTTCCCTCTCTCTCTCTTGCTCTGCTCTTCTCTGGTCAAATTTAAATAAATAAATAAAGTCAAATAAAATCATTTTTTTAAATCTGCTTTATATCAATGGGGAAAAATAATTCTTAAAAAAAAAAAAAAAGAAAGAAAAAGAAATCACCCCCACTCCCAAGAGAAATGGCCACACACAATCCCTACGCCTTCATCCCCCTTCCGGGAGTTTGGACACACCCGCGCACACACACCTGGCATGTTTTTCAAGTCGCTTGCGAACCTCCGCAGATTACAAAGGAACCTAAGATGTTAAAAGGAAAATATCTAATTAAATAGGACAAGCCAAGAACTGAACACAGCTGGATTAAATACAGTATATTGGGGCCAGCAGGAGGCGTGGTAGTTAAGGTGCTGGACTCCCACATGGCTGACCACGGTTCAAGTCCCGGACCTGACAGCTTGCTTTCTCTCTCTCTGCTGAGCACCTGTCTCCTACTGGAACATTTTAATAACAATAATAAAATTAAATAAGTAAATCTTTGAAAAATACAGTATAGTAAAGTCTCAGACGGTATTATAAGGTCTGGGAAATTATGTGAATTGCACTTTCGTCAGGAGTTGCAAGAGAATTTCAGCGCCTGAAAACACTGCTGACGTGAGGACGAAGGTTCTGTGCACACGGGCTGGAGCTGCCCAACCGCCGCGGGCTCGGCAGGAAAAGGCCACCACGCTGCAGCAGCCTGGATCCGTCACGGTGGCCTTTGCTTAGTGCCAACCGTGCGAAGAGGCCACACTGACAATGTCTGCAGTTCACGGGTACAGCCAGGCGCCGCTTCAAGATGTCTCAGCCAACGAAGGACACACAGGCAAAGGAGTCCCATAAGATTACAACGCAGGGCCAGCCCACAGGTGGAGTTAGGGTGGCTGGGTCCCACATGGCCGCCACCTCCGATAGACTTCACCATGCAAGTCCTGAACCCAGCGGCTTGAAAAACGCTCCAGGCATGAGTGCGTGCATGCCCAAAATTCCAAAAGGAGAGTGAAGGATTGTGGCGTGGCCATCCGCTGGGGTCTGCTTTCCCTATTTCTCTTTCTCTCTCTCTGTATCCGGCGAGCACATACATCCGAGAGCAAACCAAAAATAAATAAATATATTTTTAAAAATAATATTGACTGCTAATTCACATCTTTTTTTGTAAGTGACAGTCCTTTAATTTCCTAGTATGGCAGTTCCCTGGCTCTGGAATCAAGGATTAACCCATAAAGTGACTCTCCTACTTGTTCTTCCTGTCCATCGCTCTGTTTTGAAACTTTGCATATAAGGTATTACATTTTGGAAAAGGTAGAAATTATCTATTCCGTAATAGTCCATAGAATTTACCTATAGAGGACCAGCAGTTAGCATAATGGCTATAGGTCGCTGGACTCCCATGTAGTCGGCTGTGGTTCACGTCCTGGACCTGGTGGCTTAAATTCACGCGGAGCACTTATGCGTGCCCAAGATCCTGAGAGGAGAACGGAGGAGAAGGAATTGCGGTGTGGCCATCCCTCGAGGGGGTGATTTCTCGCTTTCTGTCTGACTCTGTCTTTTTGGCGACCGCATGCACCCTATAGCAAAAACCTCTCCAAAATTAAAATAGAATTTACCTTTAGGGACCAGCGTAATGGTTACATTGCTGACTCCCAGCGTAGTTAACTATAGTTCCAGTCCCAGAGCTGAGGCTTAAACTCATATTTGGCACGCGTGCATACATACCGAAAATCCCAAGATGGTCACGGAGGAGAGGGATTGTGGTGTGGCCATCCCCCCAGAAGGTGATTTCTCACTTTCTGTCTCTGTCTCTCTGTCTCTCTGTCTCTCCGTCTAATATACACAGACTATAGCAAAAATCTCTCGAAAAAAAACTTTTACAAGGCTGACTCCACTCATGCGGGGCGCGTGTGCGTGCGTGCCCAGGATCCCGAGAGGAGAATGGAGGAGATGGGGTTGTGGTGTGGCCATCCCTCCTGGGGGGTGATTTCTCGCTTTCTGTCTCTCTGTCTTTCTGGCAAGTACACGTGCCCTATAGCAAAAACCTCTCAAAAAATAAATAGAAAAAAATTTTTAAATAAATTACTTTTACCTTTCTTTCTTTCTTTCTTTCTTTCTTTCTTTTTATTTCTTTCTTTTTTTAATATATTTTTGTCATAGGGTGCTATCAAGAGACCAAGAGAGGAAGAGGGAGAAATCACCCACCAGGGGAATGGCTACACCACAATCCTTTCTCCTCCATTCTCCTTCAGGATTTTGGATATGCATGAACACATGACTGGCGTGATTTTTTTAAAGAAGTTTTTGCTATAGGGCGCATGTGGTTGCCAGAAAGACAGAGAGAGACAGAGAGACAGAAAATGAGAAATCACCCCCTAGGGGGGGTGACCACACCGCAATCCCCTCTCCTCTTGGGATCTTGGGCATGCATGTACACATGTCTGGCATGAGTTTAAGCCGCTGGGTCTAGGGTTCGAACTGTGGTCAACTACATGGGAGTCTAGCGACAAAGCCATTATGCCAACTGCTGGTCCAACTGGTGTGATTTTTAAACCCTGAAGGCAGTCATGAGGGATCCAATACCTTAACCAGTTTGCCACCTGTGGGCCCACAAGTTGTCTTTTTTCCTTTTTTAAGATTATTTTCAATTTTATTATCATTTTAAATAATTGTTTATTATTATTCTTCTATTTGACCAGAGAGAGACAGAGAAAGAGAGAGGAGAGTGAGAAAGCAAACTGCTAGGTCCGGGACTTGAACCATGGTCAGCCATGTGGGAGTCCAGTGCCTTACCCACCATCCCACCTGCTGGTCCGTTATTACTATTATTATTTTATTATTAATATTATTTGACCAGAGAGAGACAGAGAGAGAGGGAAAGTGAGAAGGCAAGCCATCAGATCTGGAACTCAAACCACAGTCGTCCATGTGGGAGTCCAGTGCCTTACCCACCACACCACCTGCTGGCCCCTCAAGTTGTCTTTTTTTAATATATAATTTTATTTAACTTTTGTTATTATTATTATTATTTGACCAGAGAGAGATAGAAAGAAAGAGAGAGGGCAAGTGAGAAAGCAGACCACGAGGTCCAGGACTCAAACCGTGTTTTGGCCATGTGGGCGTCCAGCACCTTTAATCACCACGCCACCTGCCACCGCCCCACCCTCAGATTGTCTTTGGAGGATAGAAGAAGTGAAGCTTTCCTTAGCCTTCTCCGCAAAAACAGTCTAACTCCGAAGACAGCGGAGCAGTGCCTACGTAGTCCTGCGGGAAAATGACAGGAACCCAGAACTTTATTCCTAGCCCAAGCACAGAGGAAGTGAACATTTGGCTTTGTTTCATTTTTGAGAGATTTTTGGTATAGGGTGTGAAGGCTTGCCAGAGACAGAGAGAGACAGAAAGTGAGAAATTACCCCCTGGGGAGATGGCCATGCCGCAATCCCTTCTCCTCCATTCTCCTCTCAGGATTTCGGTCACGCACGCACACGTGCCCGGCATGAGTCTCAAGCCACCAGTCTGGGACTCCAGCAGTTGGCCATGTGGGAGTCCAGAGTCTTAACCACCACATTACCTATTGGCCTGGCAGTGAACATTTGTGAGTGAGTTCAGAATTAAGGCGTTCCCATTAGTCCCTCTTGAAGAACTCACTGGATGCATGGGGCTAGAAGGTGGCATGGTGATTAAGGGTGCTTGACTCCCACATGGCTGACTGTAGTTCAAGCCCCAGATCTGGCAGCTTGCTCTCTCTCTCACTATCCCTCTCTGGTCAAATTTAAATTTAAAAAAAGTAAATAAAATAATTCTTTTTTTGTTTTAATTTACTCATTGTTATTATTATTATTATTATTATTGAAGTCGACCAGAGAGAGACAGCAAGAGAGAAAGTGAGAAAGCAGGCGGCCAGGTCCAGGACTCGAACTGCAGTCAGTCATGTGGGAGTCAGTCAAGCCGCCTTATCCACCACACCACCTGCCAGCCCCAATAAAATAATTCTTAAAAAAAAAAATTTAAAAACCTCACTGGATGACAATTCCAGCCACCAGCCACTAAGAGATGATCGAAAAAGCCATTTAAGGCGACGGCTGGGGTTGGCAGGGATTCTGTGGAACTGAAGGACAGACTACCGCGGATCCGGACAACAGAAGAAAAGCTCAGCACCCAGCAGACGGGTTGCATAGTGGATGAGCAGCAACCCAGGCAAGGTCATGGACTGGGCAGAGCCGGAGAAGTTACCCTTGGGGAAATCCACGGTTGTCCCTAATACCTCAACGCTAAGGTGGTGTTTGCACACGGAGAAAGTGAGGAGACCAGCTTTGCAGCACCCAGAGAACGAGCATCCCGCAGGGAGGAGGCCAGTGCACGGTCAGGTGTGGACATGCACGGCGCATCTCAGGGACACACGAGGCCAGCATGGCTGCAGTGCAGGAAGCACAGGGATGTCGCTGCCCATGTCCACCTCCAAACCAGCCCCTCCACGTCGGTGGCCCCGCTGGCTAGGGCTTCTCAGCAGCACTGCAGCCCTGTCCTCCCACTCGCACACCCAGGAAGCAGTTAATAGTACAGTGAGAAACGCTGGCTCAGCGTGGCAGTACAGCTGCCCGACACGGCTGCTCAGCAGGCAGGCCACACAGGGGGCCTTGGCTCCATTCATGCCCACCCTAAAAAGCCATGCGTGGGACCAGTGGATGGCATAACAATGATGTTGCTGGCCTCCCACATAGTCGACTGCAGTTCGAGTCCTGGACCTGGAGGCTTAAAACTCACTCTGGGTGTGTGTGCCTATGTGCCTGAAATCCCAAAATGAGAATGGAAGAGAAGGGACTGCGGTGTGGCCATCTCCCTAGGGGGTGATTTCTCGCTTTCTGTCTGTCTGGTGAGTCCATGTGCCCTATAGCAAGAAGTCTCGTACCTGCAGCGTGAAAGGGAAGAGGCCTGCCACCCTCCGCATTGCAGCAGGCGGGTGCTGGGCCAGGCGCAGGCTCTCCAGTGCTTATAGCAGGTGGGATCTACTCATGCCCGAGACCAAGAGGCTGTGGCAAGGGGGGAAAGGCAGGAAGTTGGAGGACCCTGGAGCTCCTCGCTGGAGACCCCTGTGAGCCAGTCACAAAGGCCCCTGTACTAGGCCAGCCAGTGGGACGTTGGTTACTGCAGCTGGATCCCTTGTGACCGACTGTGACCGACCCAGCGGCTTGAAAAATACACTGGCGGGCCAGCAGATGGTGTGGCGGTCACGTTGCTAGACTCCTATATGGATGACCGTAGTTCGAGTCCTGGACTGGTGCAAGTGGTATGGCATAATGCTTAAGGCGCTGGACTCCCACATGGCCAGCATGGTTCAAGTCCTGGACCTGGCAGTTTTCTCTCTCTCTCTCATATCAAATTGAATAATAATAGTAAATAAATAAAATTAAATAAATAATTCTAATAAAAGAAAGAAAGAAAATCATGCCAGGTGCATGTGCGTGCGTGCCCAAGATTGTGGGAGGACACTAGAAGAGCAGGGATTGTGGTGTGGCCATCCCCTTATGGGGAGATTTTTCACTTTCCCTCTCACTGTCTCTGTCTCTGTCTCTCCAGCAAGGGCATATGCCCTAAGGCAAACACCTCTTTAAATTAAAAAAAAAGAAAAATGAGGGCCAGTGGCGCTGGGCATGCCCCAAATTCCCAGAGGATGGAGAAATGGAGGAGGGGACTGCAGTGTGGCCATTCGCCATGGAGGCGCCTTCTCACTCTCCCTCTCCCTGGCAAGCACACATGTTCTGTAGCAAAATTTGAAGGAAAGAAAGAAAAAAGAAAAAAAAAAAAAAAAAAAAAAAAAGGCGGGAGGCAGCCAAGAGGGCAGGGGCTTAGCACAGGGCCTCCCCCACCGGATACATGGCCCTCCCCTGACAGCACTGACCGCGCCCCTCCCCCTTCCTTGCCTTCTGCAGAGACCTGGGTACCTCTCTGGGCCGCCTGCAGGTACTGTGGCTGGCTCGCTGTGGCCAGGCCGACCTGGACGGCATCAGCTCCTTCCCAGTGCTGAAGGTGGGTCTGCCGCGGCCGGGGCTGGGGGGCTGCCGGCGGCCCTGGCTGAGCCCATGCCACTGCAGGAACTCTACGTCTCCTACAACAACATCGCAGACCTGAGCCCGCTGTGCCTGCTCGAGCAGCTCGAGGTACTGGACTTGGAGGGCAACAGCGTGGACGACCTGGGGCAGGTGCGCTACCTGCAGCTGTGCCCACGGCTGGCCACACTCACCCTGGAGGGCAACCTGGTGTGCCTGCGGCCGGCCCCCGGCCCCTCCAACAAGGTGGGTGTGCTGGACGCTCGGCCGTGTATGTGGATCCAGCCCCTCGGCCCTCCCCTGGGCGGAGGACCTGAGGGCCCCCCTGCACCTACTGCTCATTCACTGCGATCTAGTCCTCTTCTGTCACTAAAAACTGATAGCTACTGCTACGTCCTCCTGGGCCAGCCTGCCAGGTCTCACAGGGTCACATTCGCACCCCCAGGGGCCTGTGCATAGGCCACATGGAACCACACAGAATCGTGCATGCACATGCCCCCGCCAGCCCCATGGAGAACCACCTCCAGTCCTGCACGCCTGTGC
>NW_006203472.1:846027-850019 GCF_000334495.1 Tupaia belangeri chinensis | reverse complement strand
GGAATGCACCCATGCATCAGGGCGGCTCATGCCCTGCTTGAAGCTGTCACAGGCCCGGCAAGCGAGCTCACGTGCCTGCCCCATGAGCTGCCACCTGGTGGCACTGCATGCTGGGACTTTGTTCCCCTGTGCATACTGGCTGCTCTACAGGCCAGACCCTGCTGTGGGCCCAGAGAGTGAGTCTCTCATCCCGAGTGCAGGCTCCTGCAGTCCCAACGGACTGAGACTGACCCAAGGTAGTCCTAACCTTACGCAGGGTCTGGGAGAGGGAGCCCTGGGCAGAGTTGGTCTGAAGGACCCTGGACCCAGGCCTGTCACCCCTCACCCTCCACCCTGCAGGTGCCCGTGGACTACAACTACAGGGCAGAGGTGAGGAAGCTCATCCCCCAGCTGCAGGTCCTGGACGAGGTGCCGGCCACGCACACGGGCCTGCCAGCGCCGCTGAAGCTGAACCAGGACTGGCTCATGGTGAAGGAGGCCATCAAGGAGACCCGCGTCCTGGGCAGGCTTCTCCCCTGGCTGGGTACAGCCCCCACCTGCCTGCAGACCTCCCGGGAGACCTCCCCAGCCCCCTAGGAGGAGAGGTCTCCCCAGCCCCCTGGGAGGAGAGTTTCCCCAAAAAACCTCCCCAGGAAGAGAGATCTCCCTCCCACCCCTCCAAGAGGAGAGGTCTCCCCCTCAGCCCCTGGGAAGGAGAGGTCTCCCATCCAGCCCCTCCCCGAAAGGAGAAGTCCCACCCCAGTCCCCTACCAGGGAAAGTCTTCTCCCCAGCCCGCCAGGCCTCTCAGAGCTCAACGGCCACATCCTTACCCTGGTCCCCAGAGCCGTGCACATTCGCCCCTGGGCCAGGACACTGTCCGTTTGAGTAGCTCCAGGAGCCCCCATCCCTCTGCAAAGGGAGAGGATGGTGGGAGGCTCATGGTCTTTCCAGATGGGAGTAGAGTGTCAGAAGCTGGCTTGGGGCACAGCTCGCTGGTGTCAGGTCCCCGGTCTGTGGACAGTGTGTGGTGAGCTCTCGGACTGGCCAGCTGGCGTGGGCCCTGAGACCTCTGACTCTGCCCCTCACACAGATCACCCCCATGGAGACCCAGAGCTGCCCCTGCCTGAGACCCAGCCCCGGACCCCCAGGCCCTGGCCCCTCTCCCTGCTACCCGGGGGCCCCGCGCCTGAAGGCCTGCTTCCGGATGACCTGGCCTCAGAGGACAACGCCAGCAACCTCACCCATGGTAACCGGCCGGCCCCAGCCTGCAGCTGGCCCTGCAGCCCCGTGACCCCAGACCAGCCCCAGCCCTGCCCTCTTCTCCAGGTGCTGGCCAGGTCCTCTGTGGGAACCCCATCAAAGGCCTACGCGAGCGTAGACACCAGTGCCAGGTACGCCCCCGCACCCGAGCAGCTCAGGGCTCCAACCCCACAGTGGGCCAGCATCCAGGGCTCCCATCCTGACTGTGCCCTGCCCGAACACCATTTCAGGGCCAGGGTCCACAAACCAGCCCCTTTCCTCCCCAGGCCTGGACACCCTCAGAGCAGCTACCTCAGCACGAGCCAGAACACCTGGCCGCCAGCACCTCCACCGCGGAACCCGACTCGGGCAGCTGTGACCATCTGGCCATGGCTGGGCTTCAGGCCTGGAGGGAGCCCGGCCTGTGGTGGGTGCCCCCTCTCACTGAGTCCTACCAGTGTGCGTTCTGGCTGGTGGAGGCGGGTGAGGCTAGGGGCTGCCTTGGCTGAGTGGTCACTGGTCCCTGGCTGGGCCAAAGGTGTGGTCTGGGGAGCCCACGGCTGGTGGACCATCCCAGAGAAACTTCATTTGAGACTGGCTCCAAGGGAGGATGGGGCTCCAGCTTTTCTCCCTCCCTCCAGCCCCCTCCCCTCTAGCCACCTGGAATCCCAGCAGGAAGGGACTGCACTCCCCCAGAGCCCACGGAGGGCCCCAGAAGAACAAGAGGAACAGGCTGGGCCCAAGCGCCCTCCCAGCGCCCCGCGCCCAGCCTCAGGTACTGAGCCTGCCAGCCTGAGGGTGCCCTGACATGTCCCCTCAGACTGGCACGCCCTGTCTCCTTCAGTCAGGCTCTGGGATGGGCTGTGACAGGAAGGCCTTCTCCTATAGGGACTCACAGTCCAGGGCCAACCTCATGTCCCCCACCCACGAGCCACAGGGGCTGGTAGAAGCAGAGTTGAGAGGGGCCTGGACCAGAGGAGTGAGCTGCCCCTGGTAAGGGCTGGCGAGCAAGATGTGCCCACTGCTGGGAGGGCACTGCCATCTCACCCATAGACAGGGCCTGCGCTGGGCTCTGGGCTCGCGGACACAGAATTGAGCCAGGCCAGGCCCTCTCCGGGACGCTGGTTTGAGAGTGACTGTGACTGTGAGGCAGAAACCCCTACCCAACAGGGTGGGTAGGCCTGGGGACGGGACATGGCCTCTGTGTGGAGATCCCCGTCAAAGGGGTCAGGATGGACAGGGAATAGGGCAGGCCGAGCTGGTGCTTGGGGAGGGAGCTGGACAGAGGAGCGGACAAGAATGGAGGAGTGAGGGAAGAGCAGGCAGTGTGGCCGGCAGGAGGAGAGGTGGCTGGAGTGGTGACAGAGCAGGGAGGCTCAGGGACAAAGGGGCGCTGAGGCCTCCTGCTGCAGATCCCGGCTCCAGGTGGGCCCTAGGTGACCACAGCCACCTGCCCAATGTGTGCTGGAACGTCACTCCATAGTCGAGCTTAGAAGCGGCAGAGGCCACTAGCCTGTGAGCAGGCCCTCAGGGATTGGACCCACAGGGTGCAAACCAGAGCCAGGCCCTAGGGCCTCCTTGCATGCCCAGAGGTGGGCCAGCCCAATCACAGGCCAAGGTCATGAGGCTGGGAGACACAGGAAATGGGGCAGAGGGGTGCAGCTCGGGAGAGCCACAGTGGACACTCTGCCTGTGGTGCCCCCCAAACCTGGTGCCCCTCGTTTGACAGTGCCACTCTGACAAGTTGTCTCCTTCCTTGCTTTCTAGAACTTCCCAGGACCACGGGCTGTCACCTGACCCCTTCTCCCCCCAAACACCCACCTGACTGGGGCAGCAGCTCCCCCTGGGGGTCTGCAGACCTGCCCTTCAGGAGACGTCGGCTCAGAGCCCTGGGCAGTCTGGGGTCTGACCTAGGTCAGGGGCTGGCTGCAGTGACTACCCTGAGAGCCCTGGAGGTGACCTCAAGCCCAAGCCCTCGAGTCCAGGGACGTCTAGACCCAAAGGCAGCACGAGAAGCAGTGGCCAGGTCCCCGGGCCTTCGGTGCCTGCAGCACCTGGCCCCCAGTCACCCCAGCCCATTCCCACCCTTGGCATAAATGCCCAACACTGCCAAGCTTGCCAGGACTGGGGCCAAGGGGCACCCTGTGGTTGTGGGAGCCCCATATGGACTCTGGCCTCTGGGCCCCAGAGCATCTGGGAGGGTGTGTTGGGGGTGGGAGGTAGGCCTGGCCCTGCAGAGGCTCCTCTTGGTGGAGGGGAGTGGCGGTTGGGACCAGCCAGGGAGCAAGAGGCCAGGGCTGGGTTTAGCCTGGGTGTGAGGCAGCCCCGGCTGGCCCCAGGCCTGGCCTGCCCAGGAGAGACTTCCCCAGGTAGAGTTGGGCTGCCACCAAGGCAGCTGAGGCGGGGCTGGGTGTCCACCCATACCCCTGTGGGCTCTCAGTCCAGTTGTCCCAGAACTCTGAGCCCCTCCCCCCTCAAGGTGCTGTGGCCCAGGGTCCCCGGTGCTGGCTCCAAGCTGCCCAGGCCTTAGCCAGGCCTTTCATCTCTGGTGGATCTGCGGGGTTCTCTGCTCAGGAATGAAGCAACCAGTTCCCTCCTCTTGGGTCAAGATGCTCCGAAAACCAAGAAAATCATTTCCAACTCTTCTGGTGTACAGAAATGCGGTTTACTTTGTAGGCAAAGTTGGTTCAATAAATTATGCAGCTGTCTCCACCTGCCTCGCCCGGGTTCCTCCGCCCCTGTCCCTCTCCCCTGGCAATCCCCGGACGCCTAC
>NW_006203472.1:844325-845410 GCF_000334495.1 Tupaia belangeri chinensis | reverse complement strand
GCAGCTCCGGTCCACGCGCTTCCGGCACACCTGCGGGGCACCCGGGCCTAAGAGCGGCGCGGGCTGTGCGGTGGGGGACCCGCCGCCCTGCAGACTCTCCCCTAGTGCACTCACCCGGACCTTGTGCTCCTTCCTGGCCCGGCAGTCCTGGAGGCGCGACTCGGCCTCGGTCTCTGCGTGTGACATGATGGGGCTGGGGTCAGGCTGGCGGCGTCCCCTCAGCAGGCTGCCCTCCTGTCCCTCTGCTTCCTGCGCCCCCTCGCCTGAGATGGTTGGCAGGAGCTCTGGTGCCTTGGTCTCGGCGCGTTCTGGCCGAGCTGGCACCTCCCGCGGGTGGCAGGGCTTGCTGGTGCCCAGGAGTGGCAAAGTGCCCCGTGTCCTGGTGGGGCAAGCGGGTCGTGAGGGCTGCAGCAAGCGGCCTGCGGAAAGCAGGTCTTGGTGCGGGTCTGACCTGAGAGCTGAAGGGGCCTGGAGCAGGAGAACTTGGGGAGGGGGCGAGCCTGGCCTGGAGAGGATCGGGGAGGGCTCCTAGCCAGAAAACGGGAAGCTTTTTGCTTTGGAGGGGCGGGGAGATGGGGCAGGCACGAGCATAGAGCGACCCGGGTTCCCACCCCGGCTTCCGGAGCTTGGCCCTGGCCTCTTGCACCCGGCCCTTGCACGGGGGTCGAGGCCGGCGCTTCTGCTGGCCAGTGTCGCCAGTGTTGCCAGCGTCGGTGTCGGGCTGGGCCTCAGACAGCGGGAAGCAATCAATGGACAAGTCGGTGTTGTTCACGAAGATTCTGGAGACCGGGGTCACGGAGTGCGGGGCCTGGTGTTGGCTGAGGACCTGCAAGCCAGCAGGGGCGCGTGGGTCACCCTCACCTCTCCAGGCCAATCCAACCCCTCCCCCGCTGCGGCCGCACATACCTCGCCCTTGGGGTTCAGGAGAAGGGTCACGCAGCCCCGACTGGAGCGGAAGTGGACGGGCTCCCGGCCCAAGGACAAGGACGGCTCTTTCCTGGTTCTGCTGGTCCCCTCGCCCCATACCTGGGGACGGTGCGGGGGCAGCGGGTGAGGCGCGGGGCGGGGGGGGGGGGGGCCGCGCG
>NW_006203472.1:838620-844022 GCF_000334495.1 Tupaia belangeri chinensis | reverse complement strand
CAAGGACGGCTCTGTCCGGGTTCGGCTGGTCCCCTCGCCCCATACCTGGGGACGGTGCGGGGGCAGCGGGTGAGGCGCGGGGCGGGGCGGGCGGGGGCCACAGGAGCTGGGGAGCGGGGCGCACCGTGATGTGGTGCCGCGGTGCCAGCAGTGTGCCGGGCGGGAAGCGGTACATGCACACCGGGAAGTCGCGCACCAGCTGCTGCAGCATGAAGTCGCTCAGGTCGGCGGTGTCCTCCAGAGACTGGTTGAAGACGCGCACAAACTTCCCGCGGCAGCTCACGGCCACGATCTTCAGGGAGTAGCTGGTGGGCCTGGGGCCGGGAGGTGTGAGAAGCGCTGCTCAAAGAAGCCTGGCCCTGCTGACCCGCCGGTTCCGTCCGCGTTTTGCAAGGACAGCAGCTACTACTTTGGTGGTTCGCTGACAGCTGGGGTCTCCCCTCACCTCGGCCAGGGGTCCGGACAATGGTGAGCGAGATCTGCACGGGGCTCAGGTTCCAGGGCCGTCTCACCAGGCCAGTCTGAGGTTTTCTGGAAACCTGGTGGAGAGAAACCCTTTGGGGAGAAGGACCCCGTATGGAGCGTCCCATCCGGATGTCCCCTGCCAGGTCAAACCAGCCTGAATCTGAGAGTCTGGGAGAGGAGCAGTGCCGGGGTCAGATTCAAGGCCGCAGGGCTGGCTGGCCCCTGGGTGCTAAAGGTGCAGTGTGCAGGGTGGGTATCAGTACCTGGCTCGGGCCCTCGGATCACAGAGCCCCGCCCCACTCCACCTTCTGGCTCCGAGTCTCCACTGAAGTTCTTCAGGGTCTGGATCTGCTCTGAAGAGGCGTGATCTGGCTGTTGGGGTGGGTCCCCGGTCACCTGCACTAGAGAACTCAGGGCCAGCTGGCAGCTGCTGGAGTCTGAGTCTGTGCTGCCGGATCTGCTGGTGCCCACCCAGGTCAAGGAGCTCCACTCCACGCTCTTGAGACGACCCGTCACACGGTCCCGGTGGGACTCTGAGCTACTCGCGTCCAGCGGGAGGGACGGCCAGCGCCGGGTCTGCCTGTGGGCCATGTTTTGTCGGTTATGGCTCTGGCTCTGCACACTAGCCCTGTCCTGGTACCTGTCACCCAGGCCCAGCCCATGGCAGGACAGTGATGGTCCCAGAGCCACTTCCCTTCGTCCCCAACCCATTCTACAACTCAGAGAACTGAAGCTTGGAGACTTTAAGTGACTTGTCCAGAGATACTAATAAACCCAGACCTCGGGCCTGGTCACATCTGCCGAGTTGGCCTCTCCTCCACTGGCCCCTGAGGGGGCCCTAGGGGGTCCCAGTGCCATTACTTTTGATCCGAGTTAGAGTGGATGCTCGTGAAGAGGTTGGGGTATCGGTGGGCGATGCTATTCCAGTCCACGTCCTCCAGTCGGAAGCCCTGGTCCAGGAAGCATCAGGTATGTGACCCTTCCCTCCTGCAGGCCTCCAGAACCCAGGTCACACTCTGGGAGGCCTTGCTCACCTCCCCACCAACAGGGGTCTGATCACTCTCAGAGAGCTCACAGGAGTCCATCAGTGTCTCTGCTGTCACCACCTGCAAAAGGGGACTGAAGCCAGTGGGCAAGGGCTCCCCCGCACCCCCCCAGCATTCTCCTTTTTAACCTAAGCAGTGCTCCAGATTAAGTGGGAAGGAGCACAGGCCACATGCTAGAGTCCCCCCACACACATACCCAGGGCCCTGGCTGTCCGGGGGAAGTTCAAGGGGGCCTGGGGGGAATGGTGAGCAGGCCCGGAGGGGAGGGCAGGCATGCTCACCTCCACACTGCCAGTCTGAGATCTCAGAACGCGGCCTACCCAGGACGAGCGGGCCAGCTGCAGGAGGCAAGATTTCTGGAAGGTCTGCAGCTCAGCCTGCAGCTGCTGCAACGTGCTGGTGGTAAGCCGCAGTTGCTCCTCAAGGTGCTGCTTCTCCTGCTCCGGGACAGTGTGTGGGTGTCTGGACCCATCCGCAGCCAGCCCCGTCCTTGCTCCCCTGGCCCACTAGGAACCTGCCAGCCTTCCGGTCACTCCCGCCTCACCAGCTGGGCTTGTTCCTTTTGCTCTTTCAGCTCCAGGGTCAGCTTCTGGATCTGGCTCTGCAGAAACTTTTCTTGATTGCGGGAGCTCCTAGGAAGAGGGACAGGCATGGGTTCCAAGGTCAGTCGGCAGCCAAGCAAGGGAGAAGGAGGGGTTCCACTGCCCTCCCAGCCCCATGGGCACGCCAGGCCAGGGCAGGTCAGGCTCTGATAGGTGTGGGCTGGGGGTCAAAGTTGGGGTCAGCGGTATTGACATGCTGAGGGTTAAGGCTAGGGTTAGGCAGGTGGGTCAGAGTCAAGCAAGGATTAGGACTGGGGGCAAAGGTCAGGGTAAGGGTCAGGCTCTTCTGGGTCTGCGGTGAGGTAGAAACCAAGACGTGAGTCCAGGACAGAGGCTGGGTCAGACTGGGAAGCTTCGCTGCTGACCTCTCGGGGAGAAGCCCTGCCACCTCCTGTAGGATGTGACAGTGCCGGGCGTCCTGGCCATTCTGGACAGCCCACCGCAGTGCCTGGATCTCCAGTTCTCGCTGCCCCCACAGCAGTCGCAGGGTGTGGGGATCCAGGGACTCAGGAGCCAACCTGCAATGTCAGTGCCCCTGCCGTCTGACCAGGCTTGGCCTGCTGCCTGCCAACCTGGAAGGCCGACCACACCTCTATCCCCTCCTTACCGCGTGTTGGTGGAGACACCCATCCGTGTGGAGTGGGGCTTGGTGTTCTGCGGGCATGTGGAAGCCATGGGGTGCAAGGGGGTGCTAGCGCTGAGTGGTGGCTGTTGATCTGTTAGGGACAGGAGAGCCTTCTCCTCAGTGTCTTCAGTGTCCTGGCAAGATGTGGGGGCCATTCTGGATGTTCTTGGGGAGGTGGCGGAGCTGAGTCTTCCCTGAGTCCTGTGAGTGGGCACCTGTGGGGTTCTCCCTGTGTGGCTACACACACACACACACATTGGAGAGTTCCAGACCGCATTATGGCTTACACAGTCCACCCTCTGGGGAGGTCCACACGTGTGTCTACCTCCCAGGACACCAGACTGCTAGTCACGTGGGTGTCCACACCCGTGTGCTTCCCACCAGGCCAGAGGAGCAGAGAATTTCCCAGAGCGTGTCCCAGGTGTGTCCACACATTTCCTACCGTCTGCCCTGAGGTGCCCTTGGCTTGTCTAGAATAAGGGTCCTCAGAGGCACTGGCCCTTTGCCTGTGTCTCTCCAGCCCGAGGAACTAACCCCAACACCTACCTGAGGCCTGAGGCCTGAGCTCCAAGCAGGCCTAGGGAGGAAAGGGTGCTATGCTGTTGCCATGGATACAGGCATCCAGAGGGGAGGGGCTGTTTGTTACCAGGAGCCTCCAAGGAAACCTCAGACCAGAGCCCTGAGTTCTAAGCTATCGCAGCCCAGAGATATGAGAGGCCCCCAGCTACTGCCCAGCTAAGCTAAGCAGGCCCAGGGGACCACAGTGTCCAACACCCCTAATCCTGAGGGGAGTCTTGCACCCCTTCCTAGCCCGACAGTAGCGATCAGTGGGGCATTGCAGCCCTGAGTAAGCCTGGTATGGATGTGGGTGCGTCCTGAGAATGTGGACCACACTGGGCCCTGAACTTACTTTGGGAGTGGGCAAGGGGTGTGGGTAGAGAGGAGGCAGAGAAGAGTGATGGAAAGCCGGGCTGTGCCAAACTAGCCAGCAGTGGTTTCCCCACCCCTCCGATCTCTTTGCCCTCAGTGGATCTCACCCACCTAACCCCTCCAATCCATCTCTATGCCCTCTGGGCCACCACCCTTGGACTGCCCTGGGAACGTGCCCATGACCACAATTATTCTCTCTGGCTCTGCCAGGCTGACCTCCACGGGAGGATTCCGTGGCACCCAGGAAGCAGTCTCCTTGAGAACCTATGTGTGCATGTCTGTGAATCTGGGCTGGCGGATGCTGGGAGTGGTTTGCAAAGTCAAGACCCTCTTGGGCAGTGCTGGCTCTCTGTCTCTCTCTCCACATGGAAGGAACAGGTAAGTTTATAAAAAATGAGGTGCACAGGACCAGCGGTTAGCGTAATGGCTTTGTCGCTGAACTCCCATGTAGCTGACTGCGGTTTGAAGTTTGAGTCCCGGACCTGGTGGCTTAAACTCACACTGGGTACATGTGCGTGTATATACGCCCAAGATCCCGAGAGGAGAAAGGAGGAGAAGGGATTGTGGCGTGGCCATCCCCCATGGGGTGATTTCTTGCTTTCTATCTCTCTGTCTCTCTCTGTCTTTCTGGCAAGCGCACGCACCCTATAGCAAAAAAATAAATAAATTTTAAAAAATGAGGTGCGGGACCAGCAGGTGGTGTGGTGGTTAAGGTGCTGGACACTCCCACATGGCCAACCACGGTTCGAGTCCCGGACCTGGTGACTTATTTTTTTCACTTTCTCTCTCTGTATGTGTATCTCTCTGTTTAAATTGAAATAAATGAATGAATAATAAAATTAAATAAATAATTTTTTTTAAAAAGAAAGTGAGGTGCTAGATCAGACCCACGAGACTCCACCTTCTGAGGAGTCCTGGCTGCTACACTTACAAGAACAGGAGGGATGGGCTGGTGGCAGTGATTAAGGTAGCCAAATCCCACATAGCTGGCTGTGGGGTTAGACTCCCAGCCCAGGGGCTTGAGAAACACAAGTGCGTGTATACATGCCCCCAAATCCTAAAAGGTGGGGGCAATGGAGAAGGATTGAAGCATGGAAGCATGACCAGCCCCCATAAACGGAGGTGATTTCTCACTTTCTTCCGGGAGCACAAACACTCTCTCGCAAAATTATTCAAAAAAAAAAAAAAATGCAGAGGAAGGGACTGAGGAATAGCTTCAGGCCCACTTCACTTTGTTGAGTGCCCACAACTTAGAGGGTACTGAGGCACTGGGGGCAGGAGTGGATAGGGGTAGGAGCCTCAGAGCCCTAAGCCTTTGTCCCAGGCAGCCTCGGGGCAGCCCCTCCCCCACCAGGGCTGCAGCGCCCCGAAGCTCCAGCTCACCAGATCTGCCAAGCCCCCAGGGCGCCTTCTCCCTCTGGCGGGTGGAAGGGCCCGGGCCCTAGAGACCGGCCAGGGAAAGGGCTCCTCGGCCCCTTAAATGCATGGGGGAGATGCGGGATCACAGGCCCGCGCCCTTGTCCTGGGCAGGACCCATCACACTGGAAGGCTGCTGAGGAAGTCGGCCCGGGAGTGGAGCCAGACACCTGCCTCGACCCGCCACCCGCAAACTCCGGCCATAGAGGCTCTTCCGCGTTGTTCTAGGGCTGGGAGCAAGCCGAGACCCGGAATCTGCCCTCCCCTCTGCTCCGTGGGGACCCGCCCACACCTGGGCGCCGCTGGGGGCGGGGCGCG
>NW_006203472.1:832539-837869 GCF_000334495.1 Tupaia belangeri chinensis | reverse complement strand
GGGGAATGGTTTTCCGCTGGCCCAAGACGGAGGGGGCGCGTGGGGTCCGCACCTGCACCCACCCTCTGCAAAGCCGAGACTCCGGAGATCCAGCCTGGCTGAGGGTCCGCGGTGCTGGCAGCCATGCCCGCGGCACGAACGGGACCTCCGGGGCGATCGCACCGATTGAGCGAGAGAGGTTTTGGGAGCAGGGGAGGTGGCTGCTCAGGCTGGCTGGGAGTCGGTCTGGAGGACGGAGGTCTGGGTCGCGACTTCGGAGCTCCTTAGAGGCCTGAAAAGATCTCTTCCTTGCTTGGGCGGGGGTTCCCATGGCAGCGGAGGGCATCGTGTTTGCGTGCGGGCGCCCTTGAGTGCCTGGGGACGGCTGCCTTGGGTGCTACCCACGGGAGATGGCAGTGCCCTCTGAGCCAGGTGACTAGGGGGACAGGAAGTCCAGGGTCTGGTTAATGATTTGCCTTGTTCCTGGAGTGGAGGCGGGACAGGAGGAGGTTGGTGAAGTTGAGGAAGCCTCAAAGAGCTCTCCAGGGCCAGACTAGTTCCTTGGCCACTCCAGGAATGTGTCCTGTGGGTGGGGCTGGGCGCACAGGGCAGGGCTGGCGGTGGGGGGCCGCAGGCAAGAGGAGGGCAGGGTTGTGGTGGGGCCAGGCAGGGCCTGACCCTGTGGCCTGTACCTTCCCCACAGGACAGGGATGCTCTTGGCGCTGGCAGCCATGGAGCTGAAGGTATGGGTGGATGGCATCCAGCGGGTGGTCTGTGGGGTCTCAGAGCAGACCACCTGCCAGGAAGTGGTCATCGCACTAGCCCAAGCAATAGGTAAGTCTCCTGGGGGACAGAGGTAGAGCTGGGGGTGGGGTTGGCTGCTGATCCTTTCTGTCCTCCCCCAAATCCTCAAGCTAGGTGGACAAGGTGCCACATAGACTGACCCCTTTCCCCTCTCTCCCAGGCCAGACAGGCCGCTTTGTGCTCGTGCAGCGTCTTAGAGAGAAGGAACGGCAGCTGCTACCTCAGGAGTGTCCCGTGGGTGCCCAGGCCACCTGTGGACAGTTTGCCAGTGATGTCCAGTATGTCCTGAGGCGGACAGGACCCAGCTTAGCTGGGAGGCCCTCTTCAGACAGCTGCCCACCCCCAGAACGGTGTCCAGTCCGTGCCAGCCTCCCCTCAAAGCCACGGGCAGCAACAGGTCGTGAGCCCCACAAAGCACTGACATTCAGCCTGGGCTGCCCTGGGCTGGCCCCAAGTCCCTTGCCCTCTGAGCCTCTGGCCCTTGTAGCACCCACACCAAGCTGCCACACAGCCTTGCAGGGCCTGGAGCTTAGGGTGCAGAGGAATGCTGAGTTGCTGGGTCAGGAGGCCTTCTGGGAACAGGAGCTGCGACGGGAGCAAGCCCGGGAACAAGAGGGGCAGGCACGCCTGCAGGCACTGAGTGCAGCCACCGCGGAACACGCTGCCCGGCTGCAAGCCCTGGATGCCCAGGCCCATGCGCTGGAGGCTGAGCTCTGGCTGGCTGCAGAGGCCCCCGGACCCCCTTCACCCACAGCATCTGCTGCTGAGCGCCTGCGCCAGGACCTAGCCATGCAGGAGAAGCAGAGCGCAGAGGTGCAGGGCAGCCTGGCACTGGTGAGCCGGGCCCTGGAGGCCGCAGAGCGTGCCCTGCAGGTAAGCCCAGAGGCTGACCTCTGCCCCTCTCCACCCTGGGGCAGATTTGGGGGTGATCATGGGGCAGACTCGGAGGAGCACTCTTGAGGTACAAGAACAGGGGAGGCCCAAGGCTGTACTGTGTGCCCAGGCCCAGGCTCAGGAGCTGGAGGAGCTGAACCGGGAACTCCGTCAGTGTAACCTGCAGCAGTTCATCCAGCAGACAGGGGCTGCACTACCGCCACCCCCACGGCCAGACAGGACTCCCCTTGACACGCAGGTCAGAGCGTTGTGGAGGGAGGCTGAGATGGTGGGGGAACAGTCCAGATGCGAGCTGATCTGCTGTCTCCACAGGACCTCTTGCCTTCAGCCAGAGAGGAGCCCCTCCCAGGAGCCCCACGGAGTCCTATCCTAGTATCCAGCATGAGCCCTGAAGGTATGTCTCTGTCCACCCCCTCAGTGCGACAGGACCTCCTCTGGCCTCAGTCTTCTCAGCCTGTGTCCTCCCCACAGTTGCTCCCATGAGGCAGAATTCCTGGAGGTAGCAGCTCCTGCCCCAGTGTGGTGTCCACTGGCAGTACACCCCCAGGCTCTGATCACAAACCAGCGAGGGCGAGAGAGGAGCTGACGTGGACGACAGCAGAGTTGGTCTCAAACGATTCCTTCCTCCATGCAGTGGGGAGAAACCCTGGTACTCTGGGTTTCTGCTCAAAGGGTCTGGAGGGTGCTGGGAAGGGTTTGCCCTCGTCCTTGCCAAGTTGCCAAGCCTTCTTGAAGAAGCATGGGACACGGCCGGATTAGAATTTACCAGACCCCAAAGGCCACAACTCCTCGTTGGGGGCAGATGTGTAGAAAAGGTGTTCAACCTATGGGTACGTGCTTGCCTGTGGGAAGAGCCCTTCAGCCCTTCACCCTGTGTGTGTGTGTGTGTGTGTGTGTGTGTGTGTATAGGGCAAGAATGTATGTGCCATCTCCCCTACTCCAACACTAAAACCTCAATAAATTGTCCAAAGTGGCTTGCGTGTGTCATGAGGCTCCAGTGGGCAGAACTTACAACTTCACACCAAGACCACTGGGGAGTACCCAGAGCCACCCCTGCCAGCCACAGGGGGTGCTCCTGAGAAGGGGAAACCTCAAAACTAATGCCTAGCAGGATACAAGCTGAGGTTCCTGGGGCCCTCATTCCAGCTGCTCTGCCCCACCTACCCCCAGCTCTTCCTGGGCTCCTGCGGGGACACCTGCTTACTCAGCCCTGGCCTGGCCTAGTCCTTCTTCCTGTTTGCACTTTTCTCCCACCTGGCTCCCCCTCATCAGGCCTGTGCCCCACCAGCAGCAGCAGGAACTGAGGATGAGCTAGACTTGCCCTTCAGGTTTACTGAGCTCGTGGGGGCAGGTTCTTGCTGGGCCTAGGGAATGTCACCCACAGGACCTCTGCGGGCCCTAGAGAGGGTGTGGTGTAGACACCGTGTGGGCCAGAGCTGCCTCCTCCTTCCTGGGTGGGTGTGAAGTCTCTGCTGTGGGCCTTGCAGGCTTGAAATGAAATGGAGGCAGGGAAGTGGCCATGGCCTCTGCCCTTGGGCCGCTGTGGCTTCTCGAGTCCCGGCCCTCAGGGTGGGCTGCATACCCTCAGTTCTAAGATTGGAGATCTGGGGCCCGATGGCAGGGTGATGGCTAAGGGAGCTGGATCCCACATGGCCGACTGTGTAGTTCAAGTCTTGGAACCAGCAGCTTGAAGAGAACACCAAGTCCCTGTGCATGTGTGCCTGACATCCTGGGAGGAGGGTGGAGAAGGGACTGCACGGCTCTCCTCTCAGGGTGCTTTCTCACGGTCTCTCTGTCTCTGTGGCAAGTGGACGTGCCACAGACATAAATAAAAGGGGAAAAGGAAGATTGGAGATCTCTGTGATCGGTGGACCTGGGGGCTCTGAACAGCTGTGGGTGACACTAGGGAGCTGTGTTGGGTTTGAGCTATGTGGGCAAGCTCGAGGTGAGCTCAGCTTCCTCCTGGGGTGGCCTTGAGCCAGTCTGGCACTTGCCACTCCCTCTAAGGTAGACCATAGGGGACATGAGCATGAACAAGGAAGCAGCCCATGGGGACCAAGGGGCACTCCTCAGGGGCCAGCGCGGTGAGTGATTAGGGCTGGGTATTCCTGCCAAGGGCAGCTGGAAGGGGCTCCCGATCCTGGGGTTCGCAGGTCAGAAATCCCAGCCCAGCCTCGTTCTTGTTTGCACTCCCACCTGCGCCTGCTGCCTAGCTCACAACCACCTGTCCCTGGGAGGCCCTTGGGGCCTGGACCTGCCTGATCTGTGGCCCCAGACAGGCCTGGAGTACAAAGGCCTATCAGCCTGTGCCCTGGGGGTAAAAAGGATGGGGTCTGCAGGGGCTGCTCCCCCCACTCTCAGCCCCCACCCACATTCAGGGCTTAGACCACTTCTGGGCACCAGCTTTAAGCCCCACTGTGGTTCATCTTCCAAGCTAAGTACACAGGCCAGCAGGAGTCGATGCCAGGGGCCTTCTAGAGCATCCCACACGGGATGGGGGTTGGGGGTTGGGAGCGCTGGCTGGCAGGGCCAGACCCTCCTCTGGGTAGCCAGCTTCCCATAAGTGTTCCCTAGCCCCAAAGGGAAGCAGGCACAGCTGGCAGGGTATACCACACTCTCCCTGTCTTTTTAAGGAGCACCTGTTCTTTCTGAAGCCACACCCAGGTCCCTGCTGGACTGCTGGTGCAGGCTCTGGAGAAGGTGACGAGCCTCTTCTCCCCCAGGGAGGGGTCCTCAGTGGACACACAATCCCGAACCGTTGAAAAATTGCCAGAGTGCTTCAGATAACTGAGCAAGCCTTGGAAGTGCTGAAAATTTTACTTTTGAGTTTTAAACTGTACTTTGAAAACACTGGCGTGGGCTGTGCAGAAAAAGAACTGAGGTCTTTGCTGCTGTCCAGTCCTTGGCAGGGCGGGCAGGGCAGGGCCAAGCCAGTACACCTCCCCAGGGGATGCTGAGGCAGGACCCCATAGGGTCGCTGTCATCCTCCCCGGCCCGGGTGGGTCCAGCCAGAGGAAGGGCCATGTTATGCTTTGGGCTGCTGCAGGGGCCCTTACTGGTCTCAGAGCTACTCACCCCCATCACTGAAAGTGTTCTCTAAGCCCAACCAAGAGCACCCCAGTTCACTGCAGGCCACAGGAAGTTGCTGGCCGGAAGTAAGTCAGCTCTGCAGGCTCTGGACCCCGCACCAATACATAGACCCCGTGTGGGATGCTCTAGAAGGCCCCTAGAGGGGCATATCCCTGGCCCCACAAATAAGCCCATGGCAGTCCTGGCTTTCTCTGAAGCCTCACTGAGGTGGAAGGAGCACACAAAAGAGCCATATCTGTCATCATCTGCCTATAGGAAGTCTCCAGAGATGGCCCTCAGGAGGCTCATCCCATAGGTCCTTGTCCGGTTGGCGGAAGGTCTGACCACGGCACTCATGCTTGCCAAGGGCTGCCCTTAGCTTGGTGACTTTCAGAGAGTTGTCCCAGGAACTCTGCACAGCCTGGCACCCTGGAACACAGAAGGAAAAGAAAGTTCCCTCCAAGAGGGCGGCTGGTCCAACCTCAGTTCAAGAAAGTGAAGGGCAAGGAAGACCAAGCAAGTCTCCCTTTCTGGCCATGCACCCACACCCACGTCTGACTGGCACTGACTGGCAGACCCCCGTC
>NW_006203472.1:831205-831680 GCF_000334495.1 Tupaia belangeri chinensis | reverse complement strand
CGTCGGCCGGGCACTGCCGGGCGGCCCCCCGTCCACTGGCCGGCCCGGCTCCCAGCCCCATCCCCCATTGCAGTGACCAGCTGCCCTGCCTACTAGGACCTTGGCTGGCGCGCCTTCCGCCCCCGTGTGGCCGCCTGCCTGCCCGCCAGACCCGGGTCACAGAGGGGCCAGGGGGTTCGCGCTGCCCAGGAACAGATCAGCCGCTGTCACACGCACAGTGGGTCCGGAGCAGCGCAGTGTGCGGTGGGCAGTGGCTGCCCTGAGCCTGGAGGGACGGCTGAGCGGGTCGGCGGGTGGAGGGGTCGCCCACCACCCCCTTCCCCTCCAACTTGGGCGTCCAAGCCACGCCGCCCTTGCCCAGCCCGACCCCCACACTCCCCACGGGAGGTCGACCTCTCGGGTGCGCCTCGCCCACTGGCCTGGGACTCCTCGCGCGTCACCTGTGACCCCGGCGCAGAGCCGTCGCCTGCTCTTG
>NW_006203472.1:824100-830970 GCF_000334495.1 Tupaia belangeri chinensis | reverse complement strand
GGGCGGCGCCCCCCGCCGGCGGTCGTGTGGTACAACCCGAGGTGGTCCCCTTCCCGCTGCGTGGTGGTACGGCCGGGTTCTCCTGGCGTCCAGGCCCGGCGAAGGAGGCGCGGTCTCGCTGCCCCGACCTCCGCCCCCCCGAGTGCGACCCGGCAGCTGGACTAGGCGGCTCCCATGCGCCGGACGTCTTGGGCCAATAAGGAGCTGCCCTTTGCCTGCCGTGCGGTGATACTGCTGGGGGCCCACCCCGTGCCCCGCCCGGGGCCCTGCTGGGTTCCTGGCGCACGTAGTCCAGGCCAGGACTTGGGAGACGCCTGCACTGGCCGGAGCTCCGCGCCCTCGGGGCTCTGGTGCTACCCACACCGCCCGGCGCCTGTTCTAGGTGGCCGGTGGGGGCGGTTCTCAAGGCTGTCCGGGGCAGTCTGGCTGCGGGAGGGAGCTCCAGCTCTGTCTGGCTTGTCTGTTAACCCCTTCTTTATGGCCCTAGGGACTCTGGGACCCTCCTGTGGGGTCTGGCTTCGCGGAAGCCTTTGGAGTCCAAGCCTGGGCGGGGCACCGCGCGGGGCTGTCAGCGGCTGGCCGCCGTCTGTCGAGTGCTAAAGTACTCTGGGCACTGAGAAGGTATAGTAAGTCACGGGAGAAGACTGGTCTGCCTTCACTAGGACCCGCAGGGCCAGCTTCAGACGTGGATCACCGCACTGCTGGGTGGATCCCCAAGCCTGCAGCCAAGGGCGATTTGACCTCCAGCTCCCCTCTCTGCACGTTCCTCTCTACTCCAGGGCCAAGGCGCTCCGGAGGCCGAATCACAGGACATCCGGGCCGTAGTGGGCAGGAAGGTGCCTGCTCTCCTTTGCTGCTGACAAGAATCTCCGAGCTCTTTGTGCCCACCTCTAAGTAGGAAGGAGTCCCCCTTACCCTCCTCCTTCAGATCAACCATAGTCTCCCACATCTGCCTCAGGGCCTGACCCCCGCCCCCAACACACACACAAGGGGAAACTTTTCTTTTGGCTCCAACAAGTTCCAAAGGACCCTTCTGTCCCTGTCCCTCCCTGTCCCCTGATCCTTGGCCCTAGGCTACTCCGCTCAGCCATCCTGGTCCCCTGGGTGCACTCCTGAAGCCCTGTATCTGCCCTCCCCTACCCTCAGCGGCCTCCTGAAGCGAGCCCAGGCCTGGGCTGCCATGCCAGGGCCCCAGGGTAGCATCTGACCTAGCAGGAGCCTCAGGAGCTTGAAGCCCAGGGGCAGAAATCCAAGTTCGGGGGGCGGGCAGGTGGCATGGTGAATAAGGCGCTGGACTCCCAGATGGTTGACCACAGTGCCTGTCCAGGACCTGGTGGCATGCTTTCTCACTCCTCCCTGTCCCATCTCTCTCTGGTCAAATTAAAAATGATGATGATGATAATAAAATTTTAAAAACAAAATTCGAGTGCACAGTGTTGTAAATGTGACCACCTGCGGGTGGGGATGGCGCACAAAGGGACCAAGAGCCTGCTCAGTTCTCCTGGGAGTCAGAAATCCAGAGGTCAGCAAGACCTGGGTCCTATGGGTTCGGTGAGATCCCGCAGGAGGCCCGCGTCTTCAGAGCAGGGTGTGATCACTCAAGGGAACAGTTTGGAAGGAAGAAGTCCGGGACTAGGGAACAGGAGAGGCAAGAGGACAGGATAACTCTGAGCTCCTGTCTTGCCCTGCTGGCATGACACTCCTGCCCCCCATGAGTCCTGCCAATTCCAAATGCACCCTTTCTCACCTTCTGGAGTGGGGTGAATGGTGCCCCTCCCCCAAAATACTCCATAACCTCATACCCAGGCCCTGTGTGTGTGACCTTATTTAGAAAAACTGTCTTCACAGATGTGATTAAGTGAAGAATCTTGCTGGCATGGTGGTTGGGGTATTGGTCTCCCACATGGCCAACCACAGTTTGAGTCCCAGACCTGGCAGCTTGCTTTCTCGCTTTCTCTCTCCCTCCCTCTTTCTCTGGTGTGCATGTGCCCTATAACAAATGGAAAAAAAAATACAATTAAATAAGTAATTCTTTTTTATTAAATTTTATTTATTCATTCTTTTTTTTTTTTTAAATTTGACTAGAGAGAGACAAAGACAAAGACAGAGAAAGTGAGAAAGCAAGCCACCAGATCCAGGACTTGAACGGTGGTTGGCCATGTGGGAGTGTCCAGCGCCCTAACCACATGCCCACCTGCTGGTCCCTAAATAATTAATTGTTTAAAAAGAATTATGTGGGGAACCAGTAGTTAGCGTAATGGCTATGTCGCTGGACTCCCACGTAGTTGACCGTGGTTCACGTCCTGGACCCCGTGGCTTAGAACTCACGCCGGGCGCGTGTGCGTGTGTGCCCAGGATCCTGGGAGGAGAATGGAGGAGAAGGGATTGCGGTGTGACCATCCCCCCTGGGGGGTGATTTCTCGCTTTCTGTCTCTAATGTCTCTCTCTTCTGTCTGGCGAGCGCACACGCCCTATAGCAAAAATCTCTCCAAAAAAAAAAAATTATGTGAATCCTAGATTGCCTGGGTGGCCCTAAATCTAATGACAATTGTCCTTGTAAGTGACAGAGGAGAGGCATGCGTGGAGGGAGAAGGCTACGCGAAGACGGAGGCAGAGACTAGTAATACAGCCACACCCAGCACCCAGAGCCCTGGCAGCTGGAAGAGGCAGGAAGGCTCCTTGCAGAACCTCTCCAGCAAGTGAGTCCTCTCAGCCATGATTTCAGACTCCCGGATGCCAGAACCAGGAGACAATGCATTTCTGCAGTTTTAGCCATCACCCCACCACACGCGCGCGCGCGCACACACGCACACAGTCATTTCTTATGCCAGCCCCAGGATGCTCATCAGCCCTACCTGCCCTCCTCCGAACTCCCCAAGGAAATTTGGGGGTTTGTTTTTTAGAGAGATTTTTGCTATAGGGTGTATGCACTTACTGGAAAGACAGAAAGAGAGAATGGCCACACTGCAATCACTTCTCTTCCATTCTCCTCTTGGGATTTTGAGCACATGCCCATGCACCCAGCATCAGTTTGAAGCCTCCAGGCCTGGGACTCGAACTGTGGTTGGCCATGTGTGAGTCCAAGGACATAACCATTATGCCATCTGCTGGTCCTCCCCACCTCCCAAGAAATTTTAACTTCCTTGTTCTCATCCCACTGACGCCCTCCTGTTCCTGGCCATCTCCCTTGTATATCCTCCCTGGCTCTGGAAGTTCCTAGCCACTGGGGATGAGGTGGGGCTGGGCAGGGGGTTGTACTCAGGCTCAGTGCTCATCCAGCCCTGCGTGCATAGGCCTAAAGGCAGGCAGTGGGGGTTGGGCTGAGCCATCTGAGAGGCTGCCTGGGCTGGACAGAGCCAGGGAAGCTCCCAGCCCAGCTTCATCACCTGTCTGTGCAGGAACATGAGTGCAGCATCTGTGCCCATTCATCTCTGTAAGGGGCAAGAGTAGCACATGCCAGCATGAGCCAGGAGCCCAGCGGGAGACTCGGGATGCGAGTCTGAGTGGGGCATGTGTGGGCAGGATGCATGTGTGTGTGTGTGCATGCATGCACACTGGCACAAGCATGGGAGAGGTGGTGGGTGGGCAATCCGTCAGTGTGCAAGTGGTGGTGCTAACAGGGAGGTTGTCTGTGGCTGTCCGTGCCTGCAGGCGTGCAGGGCATCTACATGTGTGAGCAGGTGAGGTGTCATTTGCATCAGCCGCTGTGGGCAGTGGGGGCATCACCTCGGGGAAGGAACTGACATGTGCCTCTGCTTTTCAGTTCTGGCCCAGCCTGGCTCTGGGCGGCTGCCTGGGAACAGCTACCTCTTGCACCTGTGCACAGGTTGGCATGGCTTGGTAGGGTATACACTCTCCAAGGATGCCCACTGAGGAAGTTTTCTTCACGTCTCATCATGGGAGTATGTCGTTACTGTGACCATTTCCAACAGACCCCTAAGAGCAGCCACAGATGGCGGTGGGAGAGGTGACCCCTCTCCCAAGGGGCTCCAAGTTGGCTATACCCTGCCTCCTCCTCCTCCCCAGGAGCCTCAGGATGTGTCTGCAGGTACCCCGATAGCTAATAGTCTTTAGCAGGTAGACGTGTGTACGGAAGGGCCAGCACATGCAAAGCTCCAAGCTGGGGGGGCAGGGGATGTCTGGCTCGGGGGGTGGTACCCCCGGCCTGTTTACTGGATCCCACTTGAGGTCCTCTTCTACTCATACATCAGTGCTCACAGTGACCTAAGAGGTAGGTACGACCATCAGCATCGCTATTTTTTAAAAACTATTTTATTTAACTTAATTTTTCTTAGTTTGACCAAAAAAGGGCCAGAGAGGGAGAGAGAGAGGGGGAAAGTGAGAAAGCAAGCCACCAGGCCGAGGACTCGAACCATGGTTGGCCATGTGGGAATCCAGCGCCCTTAACCACCACGCCAACTGCCGGCCCCCAGCATTCCTATTTTATAGTCCAGGACAGAACCCAAAAGATACAGAGAAGTCATATCACAGACAAATTCACCTAAGGCTGCATGGCACCGAGTGCCTCAGTTCAGGCGCCTTGCCTGGGTGACCACTGTCCCCTCATTCCAGCCAGACTCTTCTCTAGACCTTGAGATGAGAGCAATTGCTGGAGTCCCCTTCTCCCATCTCTCTGAGACTATCCAGTCCTCCCTCCTGAGGGTCCTTTCCAGTGCCCATAGCTCACTTATTTCTCTCATCACAAAAGGAAAAACAAAGCAATCCTTTTTTTAAAAAAATGTTTATTGGGGAACCAGCAGTTAGTGTAATGGCTATGTCGCTGGACTCCCACGTACTCGACCACGGTTCGCGTCCCGGACCCGGTGGCTTAAAACTCACGCTGGGTGCATGTGCGTGCATGCCCAAGATCCCGAGAGGAGAATGGAGGAGAAGGGATTGCGGCGTGGCCATCCCCCCTGGGGGGTGATTTCTCACTTTCTGTCTCTCTCTGTCTGGCGAGCGCACGCGCCCTATAGCAAAAATCTCTTCCCCCCCCCCCAAAAAAAAATGTTTATTTGCTAGAGAGCACATGCACTTGCTGGGAAGGAAGGGCATGTGAGAAAGCACCTCCACCATGGTCATGCTTCAGCCCCTCCTCCTCCATTCTGCTCTTGGGATTTTAAGCACACGTGCCCATGGCTTTGTTTTTTTTTTTTTTGGAGAGGTTTTTGCTATAGGGCGCGTGTGCTCACCAGAGACAGAGAGCGAGAAATCACCCCCCAGGGGGATGGCCACACCACAATCCCTTCTCCTCCATTCTCCTCTTGGGATCTTGGGCATGCATGCACACACACGTGCCCAGCGTGAGTTTAAGCCACTGGGTCCGGGACTCTGAACCGTGGTCAACTACGTGGGAGTCCAGCGACATAGCCATTGCACTAACTGCTGGTCCCAACCTGGCATGTTTTATTAAGCCTCCAAATCAGGACTCAATATAGTCAGCCATGTGGGAGGCACCTGTCTTAACCACTATACCACCTAGCTGGCCCACAAACCTCTCTCTTGCTCTCTCTCGCTTTTTTTTTAAGAGATTTTTGCCATAGGGTATGTGCGTTTGCTGGAGAGAGAGGCAATGAGAGGGAAATTGAGAAATCATCCTCCAGGGGGGATGGCCATGCTGTAATCCCTTCTCCTACATTGTCCTCTGGGATTTTGAGCATGCATATGTGCCTGGTGTGATTTTTCAAGTCACCAGGTCCAGGACTCAAACCGCAGTGGACCATGTGTGAGTCCAGCACCTTAACGGCCTCCCCAACCTTCTCTTGATCTGCTCTTTCTCAGCTACCTCCACTTTTTCTTCCCCTTGTTGCGACATGATTTGAAAGAGCTGTTGGTGCTCACTGGCCATTGCATAGTCTCCTCTCACCTCTCTGAACCCCCTCCAGTCAACCCCTGCCCCACAGTGCTGCTACCCTCAGGGTCACTGGTAACCTCTCACCTCACTGCGCTGGGGCCCCCTCTCCCTAATGCACGTGCTTCTCCTGTCTTCCAGAAATCCCTCTTCAGGTGTTTCCTTCAACCGCCGACCCTGGACTCCTTGTCTCCTTCACAGATCATGAACCTCTTAGTGCTAGATGCCTGGGGGTTCAAGCATTGGTCCTCACTGCCCCTGCCCTGCACACCCGATTCCTACATCTTCACCTCCTGTGCGACCTGTGCCTACTCAACCTCTCCTCCAGCATGCCCCTTTCCCCAGGGGCTCCTTCAGTCTTCTCCATCTCCGCATCCGCAGTAGGCTCCCATTTGGCAATTCTCCCTTCCTTTCCGTCATCTCACGTCCAGCTCCTCCGCAAACCCTGTCAGCTCTGTCCGCAAGATCAGTCAGCAGCCGACCACTCCCAGACCCGGTCTGGGGCCGCTTTACACCCGCTCTCCACGCCAGAACTGTCACCTGCTCAAGCCCTCCGGTGTCCTCAAGCCTTCCTGAACTGGCCTCTAGCCCTGCGCCTGCCACTCTGGCGCTGGACTCCAGTCACGTGCGCCCCCTTTCCGTGGTCCAGACGCTTTTGCCCCTATCCCACAGCGCCTGACTGACGACGCTGGCCAGTCCCCGCAGACTCCTGACCCTCTGGACCCTACGCCGCTTTGCCTTTTTATGCGGGTACAAATCCCTTCCTCGCATACCACGTAGCTAAGTTACGCCCAGGGCTCGTGGTTTACTGTGTCTCCCTGCGCCGCACACACGGGCTGGGGGCTCCTCTGCTGCGCCCCAGCACCCGGAAAAGCCCGCACACACACGGCTCCATCAGCTAAGTGCACGCGAAGATGGTGCTGCCGGTCGCAGGCGATAGCAGAAGGCCCTCCCCCTCGGGTTCTGCCGCTGCTGCCAGCGGACTCCTCCAGCTGCAGGACTGGGCGTCGGGGCAGGGG
>NW_006203472.1:816423-823536 GCF_000334495.1 Tupaia belangeri chinensis | reverse complement strand
GTAGTGCCTGGCCCAGGCTTGCGAGGATGTGGCGAGGACCCACCTGCTTCGTCTCGTGGCGCCCCCGCGCCCCGCGATTTCGTCTGCAATGCTTTGGGAGAAGGGCGTGATTCTTCACTGCCTTGTTTCCAGCTCCTGCCTTCATCGGCCTCGTCTCCATTTCCGCAGACCTGTTCAGTTGCCGGGACTGTTTTCGTATTGTTTAGGTCGCGTAGTCTTCGCAGCGGTCTCGCAGAAGTCGCTGTTCTCGTCCCTGTTCTGAGTGGGCCAGAGCCCTGGATGGCTAAGTAACTTGTCGGTGTCGCACCGCTGCTGAGAGCAGGGCCAGGGCGCTGTGCTGACTCAAGCCCTCTGACCCCATCTGCGCTTTTAAATGCAGCTCGTTACAGCACCATCTGCGTGGGGTTGGTGTACTCTTCTTGTTTCTGCGACAGCAGAATGGTGGTCTCAGTGAACCAGTTTGGCCAGTCGTGGCCTGGGTAGGCCTGGAGGCCAGGGTGAGGTTTGACCTGGGCCACTGGAGGAGGAATGTTGAATCAGAGTAACAACAGATGGCACCTTTCTGACTTGGTGCCTTGCTGGGTAGCGTCCCCTGATACCTGAACCTGGCTCTGGTCCCCTTAGCAGCACTGCATGGTGTCCTGTCAGCCCAGCAGAGGCCTTGGTGCGCCCTAGCTTTCGGACTTCCGTGGCAGTGTACTGTTCTGAGGGCTTGTAGCTGGTGTCGCAGCACACAGAGTGACAGCCGAGTTGTCAGTGCTGGGGAGTGCTGGAGATGGACGCTCAGGTTTGGTCCTGGCGCCATTGCAGCTGCCACACAGACACCCTCGGGTTTCTTGGTAACGTTCCGAATGGCAAATTCATTGGTTCCCCTGGCTTTGAAAAGAAAAAGAGAAAACCTCTCTGAAATCTGGAGGCTGAGTAGGAGAGCCACAGTAATCCTGCCACCCAGAGCTCTGCTTGCACTGCCAAAAGGGCTCCTGGGCCCGTTGGGAGCACACGGCAGAGGTGGGATGGTGAAGCGGGGCAGGCGTGTTTGGGCTGGGGCTGCTGGGCTCCCAAGAATACAGCGCTCTGGCTCTGGGGTTCCTGGTGCACAAGGGGGCGCAGTGGTCCCCAACTGAGGTTTCATCCTTGGTGCTTGCTTTGGAAAGTACCTTTGGAGGCTTTCTGGGTTCTTTGTCCTTCTTGGGCAAGGAAGCCCCTTGTTTCTGCTGGCAGGTGCTGTTGTGGATGACCTAGGAAAGGTTGTGTTCAGCCTCCTGTACCTTGAACGTTCCTGCTGCGTGGTAGAGGGGTGTAAAGAGGCTTTCGGAGGCGTCCTCACCAGCTGCTGTAGAGGAGTACAGAGGCCTTAGGGATTACTGCTGTAGATGCAGGGACTCACGGGCTTCAGCCCTGAGCCTGAGCTGGTGGTTCTGCAAGCCCCCATGTGCCAGACACTGTCAGTGCCTCAGTGATCTCTACTGGCAGTAGGAGCAGGGCCTCCTCTGGTCCCCAGGTGGTCTTGGGGATACCTTCCAGGTATCTTTGGATTGCTCCAGGGTATATCCGTGTGTGCGCATTTTCTCTCCCCCCTCAGCTGTGTTTCTCTAGGGGAGGGACCGTGGGTTCCCCTTGTGCTGCACACAGGAGCAGGGCAAGTATTGGCATAGGTGTCGAGAATGACATTGGGTCCCTTTGTGGGACTGGTCACAGCTGTGGCCAGAGAGGCCTAAGTCCTCTTACCTGGGGCCTGTGACCCCTTGTGCCCCACAGGATGATTCCCCATCTGGATGGGCTATGGTGCTGTCTGGACAGCTGTCTGTCTGTCCTTCCAGCATCTGTCTCCAGCCCACCAGGTGGTGGGATACAGTCTCATGGTCGAGGGGAGCCATGACTGGTTATCCATTTATTTATTTATTTATTTGCTATAGGGCGCATGCGCTCGCTAGACAGACAGAGACAGAGAGACAGAAAGCGAGAAATCACTCCCTGGGGGGATGGCCACGCCACAATCCCTTCTCCTCTATTCTCTTCTTGGGATCTTGGGCACGCACGCACACGCGCCCTGCATGAGTTTAAGCCACTGGGTTTGGGACTCGAACTGCGGTCGACTACGTGGGAGTCCAGCGACATAGCCATTATGCTAACTGCTGGTCCCCTTATTTATTTTTTTTAAGAGAGATTTTTTGCTATAGGGTGTGTGTCTTTTCAGGAGAGACAGAAAACAAGAAATCTTCTTCTAGGAGGATGGCCACATTGCAGTCCCTTCTCCATTCTTCTCTCAGCGTCTTAGGCATGTACTTACACACACCCAGCATGAGTTTTAAGCCACTGGGTTTGGGACTCGAACTGCGGTCGACTACGTGGGAGTCCAGCGACATAGCCATTATGCTAACTGCTGGTCCCCTTATTTATTTTTTTTAAGAGAGATTTTTTGCTATAGGGTGTGTGTCTTTTCAGGAGAGACAGAAAGACAGGAAGCAAGAAATCATCCCCTGAGGGGATGGCCACACCACAATCCCTTCTCCTCCATTCTCCTCGGGATTTCAGGCATGCGTGCACACTCGCCAGGCTTGAGTTTTAAGTCACCAGGTCAAGGACCTAAACTGTGGTTGACTACATGGGAGTCAGAAGGCCAGTTATCCTAACTTTAGAGCAGCAGGTAGAAGGGTTAATAATTTGGCACAGCCAGTAGATGGCGTAGCGATTACGTCACTGGTTAACTGAGGTTTAAGACCCAGACCTGGTAGCTTATTTTTTTTTTTAAAGAATTATTTTATTGGGGTCAGCAGGTGGCGTGGTAGTTAAGGCGCTGGACACTCATATGAAATATTTTTTAAAAAGAATTATTTTATTGAACTTTATTTATTTTAATTTGACCAGAGAGGAACAGAGTGAGAAAGAGAGCGAGAAAGCAAGCTGCCGGGTCTGGGACTTGAACCATAGTTGGCCATCTGGGAGTCCAGCACCCTTAACCACCACACCACTCGCTGGTCCCTAGACTCAGTAGCTTTAAAATCACACTGGGCACGTGTGCATGTGTGCCCAAGATCCCAGGAGGAAATTGGAGGAGAAGGGATTGCAGTGTGGCCATCCCCCTGGGGGTTTTCTCATTTTTCCTCTCACCGTTTCTGTCTCTTTCTTCTCTAGCAAGCGCAGATGCCCTAAGCCAAAAGCATCTTAAAAAAAAAAATTAATAATTTGGCAAACTACTCCTTGGTTTGCTGTTTTCAGGTAGTAGCAATGTAGGGCAGTTGACAGTGTTACCAAATGAATGTGCCCTCACCATCTCAGAAATGTCTGAGGGTCATGGATTTTAGTGTTTTGTCACATGGGGCAGTGGATCAGTCCTGAGCCCGAGTTGGCCTTTGTGGGGGGACAGCTACCCAGGAGTCACCCTACAGTGGTGGTGCAATAGCGCCTTCCTCCAGTTGCCGCCGTGGATGTGGAATTGACTGTGCTTGGCATGGGATGAGCTCTAGGCCGTAGGATTCAGAGCAAGGCCCTGAGCTTGAGAGCCTTCTCCTGGTGCTTGGTTTACTCCCCACGCCTATCCTTGCAGTCTCTGTCCATGGAGACGGGACTTGGTGGGAAGCTGTGCGTAGAGCTGGAGGGCAGGCTCGCTGGGCTGCTGTGGGTCCGGAATCGCTGCTTGTGAGGGACGTTCCCTCTAAAGGTTACCGGGAGATGGGGTGAGTATCACTGATGAGAAAGGAATTGCACGTGGATTGTCCTTATTGGGGACCAGAGTTTGAGGCCCTGATGGGGAAAGATCGCGTCAAGTTGTGTCTCTGAAGTCGCTGTGGGGAGGTGCTGTTTTCCCTAGTGGCAGGCAGGCAGGTGTCCACAAGAGCCTGAGGGCATGTGGACTGGCAGCTGAGAGGTGGAGCCTAGTGTCTGTTCTCCTGCCTCCCCAGCCCTGGGTGCCATGGGGTCATTGGCAATGCCCAGAGGACAACTTGGGATGAGGTCAGGAGTTTCTGCCGAGTGGCATGGCCTCTGCCTGTTGGGCAGTGAGTGGAGGCTAGACTGGACAGTCTTGGCTGAGGGCGACTTGCCAAGGGAGCAGCAGGGGAGGGACCCTGCCCTCGCTTAGACCCTTTGGGTGATCGGCCCTTGATTGTAAAGCTGTCTGCGTCAGCTCAGGATAAGGCCACTTTGTTCAGATTTGGCGTAGGGATCCCAGCAGAGTTGAGGTCCTGGAGGTGCCTGTTTGCACAGAGATGTTGCTGGTCTTTATAAAGTGAGACTTTGCTTCGAGTGTAGCTCTGAAAAGAGGAATCAGTGCCTTTTTTGTGTTTGCGTTCAGCTTTAAGGTATGGGTTGCTGCGTGTGTATTATAGCTCATGGGCCATTCTCCATGTGCTATAGAAGTGGACAGAACGTCAGAGACATGTAGAGACCGGCAGTTTGTGACATGGGGATGGCTTGGAAATTACCTTGCCCTGGTGTCTTTCAGAGCTGAACTCAATGTGCAGCAATGGATGATGACAACCTTGACAAGCTTGTGGCCCAAAGCCCAGGGCCGGAAGGACGACAACGAGTTGGTCCTACGGACCTGGCCGGTGATGCTGGTAAGTCAGCTGGCACAGAAAGGGGGTGTTCCCAGGAGAAGCCATATTCACATTGCCTGGTGTTTTCTCCAGGTGGCTGCCTCTTCTTCGGAGGTTGTGTGTTGATTTTAACCTCTCAGTCTTTGGAGAAAGTTACTCTTGGATTTTAAGTTGCAAAAGTAGTGCATCTTGCAACATAAACATCCAGAGAATGGATACCGCTTCTCTCCAGCTCCCCCCCTTCAGCCCATCCCCCACCCTGGGGCAGCTACTTGGTAGCCCTTTGCAGGTGTCCCTCTAAGCACTTCTTGTGCATTTGCGAAGCAGCCCTGGCTCTCTGCTGCCTCGGTTGCGATGCTGCCTCTGGGCCTGTTTTTGCTCTAGAAGAAAGCAGCGATGGTAACACTGAAGGCTCTGAGACGGGCAGCGAGCATGGAGACAGCACAGACGAAGAGGATGAGGAAGGGGCCTCTGACGAGGAGGCCCTGGAAGACAGAACCGGTGAGATTGCTGGCAGGGACATCCTCTTATAACACGTCTGCAGTGAAACTGTTGCCTTCATCACAGCTGGCCGCATCCCTCGCTCATACCCTCTGGCAGCCCCTGGCGTACCTACGTGGGCCCTCATCTTCGTGGAGCAGTGGCTCACTTCTCTTGCAGTCCTTCATTCTGAAGTTTAGTTAGACCACAATTCACCATGTCTCTTTTCTAGTGAGGGCAGGAAGTTAAAATGTCTGAGAATACTGGCTAGCACAGCCTGAGGTGTTTCTGGGAAAAACAGAACCATACTGGAGTTTCTGGCAGAATAAGCAGAAAGGTCCCAGCAGGGCTGGCAGGTGGTCTGGTGGTTAAGGCGCTGGATCCCACATGGCTGACTACATGGTTTGAGTCTCAGACCTGGCAGCTTGAAGTGCATGTGCATGTGTATGCCTGCCTAACATCCTGAGAGAAGAACGGAGAAGAGATTACAGCATGGCCATCCCTCCTGGAAGGTGATTTCTCTCTCTCTAGCAAGTGCAGGCACCCTATAGCAATAAAGGAAGGAAGGAAGGAAGGACGGTCAGTCCTGGCAACTGCCCGCCTCCCCCACACCCCTACAGGGCACACAGCCCTTATCTTTTAGGTACAGTACAGATTGAGCATGACTCAGAGTTTTCTGTGACCCCAGGCCACCTGACCAGGACTTTGGGCATGTCGGCGGCTGACCAGGATTCCTGAAAGAGCTGGCATGTGCATCACGTGATGTTACTGAGGGTCTCCCGGCCCATTTACACAGCGCATCTGTGCCCTTGAATTTCCTCGCAGGGGGCGCTGCTTAAAGGGCAGGGCTGCTTCAGGCGCACTGGTGCTGCCTCATTGCCTCTTGCTATTGGAAGCTGGCGAAAGGCCTGTGAGGTCCCCAGTTGGGTCACCCTGTCCCAGCCCCACCATGGCTCCCTTACTCAGAGTAAGAATTAAACATGACTTCTTTGTACACAGTCCTCAGACCAGGAAAGATAGGGCCCTAAAGCATCCCATGACCTGTGTGTCACATCTTTAAAGATAATCCCGTGGTTATCAGCGTTAGAATGTTCTGGAAAGAAAACCCTCATGTTAGGGTTGGTGCTCACAAAGGGACAGCACCAACTCAGTGTGAGTCAGTGTAAACCTGCGGTTTGGTGTGTGCTGGGTGTGTATTCTTCCAGAGTTCGATTTTCAGTCTGAACAGGGACTTGAGGTTCTGTCCTGGCTTACAGGGCACAGCTGGGCTCTTATGCTGATTTCCTCGCACTAAGTAGGGCTCTGGCTTGTCTGGAGCTGGCCTCAACACAGGCACTGATGTGCCCAGGGCCAAAGGCAGAGCGCAGTGGGTCCTATCAAGTGACTCATTCATTCCCGCAGGTTTTTAGGGCCCGTCTTATGCCAGAGACTCTGGAATAGAGGTTGGAACAGTGGTTGGAACCCTTGTTCCAGGGTCCCACTGTCCATGAACTCACCTTCTAGCAGCAGAAACAGCAGTGTGAGGCAGCTGTAGGGTGGTCACAGGTGCTGAGAGTGGGCAGGTCGCCAGGGGAAGGAAGATGCCCCTTGGACTTCGGGGTGAGGTAAAACTACCAGTGGGAAACCCACGAAGCCACAGTCTGAGAGCGGGAGGGATTAGCCGAGTTGTAGTGGGCACAGAGCCAGGGCTGGAGTGCTTTCAAGGAGCAGATGGTGCTCAGAGCCTGGAACCTCAGTGCTGGCAGAGCAGGGGCTGTTGCCAGGCTTGCGGACAGTGAGGCCCGGTGATAGGAAGGCAGCGGGGAGGTGGTGGTAGCTGGTGGGTATGGAAAGCTTTATTGAACACCCTGCTGTGTTCTTCCAGCACCAGTTTGGTTTTTTAATTTTCCAGAGGGCATGTACACCTCCTTGGGAGAGGGGAGTGAGAAAGCAACTCCCATGGGGAATGGTCATGCCATAATCCCTTCTCCATTTCTCCCTCCTTTTGGGATTTTTGGGCATACACAAATATGTGCTTAATGTGTTTTTCAAGCCACAGAGTCTAGTACTTGAGCCATGCGGTCAGCCATGTGAGATCCAGCCACTGTAACCACAA
>NW_006203472.1:805670-816290 GCF_000334495.1 Tupaia belangeri chinensis | reverse complement strand
TGTTCTTTTGGAGAGGTTTTTGCTATAGGGTGCGTGTGCTCACCAGACAGACAGAGAGAGACAGAGAGACAGAAAGCGAGAAACCACCCCCCAGGGGGGATGGCCACACCGCAATCCCTTCTCCTCCATTCTCCTCTCGGGATCTTGGACACACATGCACACGCGCCCGGCATGAGTTTTAAGCCACCAGGTCCGGGACTCGAGCCGTGGTTGACTACGTGGGAGTCCAGCAACATAGCCATTATGCTAACTCCTGGTCCCCAGGCCACAAGTTTCTAGAACATAGTACAGTCTTTAGCTGGTGTGGAGCACGGTGAGCTGTCGAGCAGGGGAACGTCTTTAAGGGCATCGCCTGCGTCTGTAGAAACCCGGAGCCTTCCTTGACCCTGTCCCACAGGTGGGCTCTTCTCACTCTTGTCTCTTTTCCCACACTGGGATTTACTCTTGAAAATCTTTATTTTTTTCTTTTTTGTTATAGTGCATGTGCATTTGCCAGAGAGAGAGAAATGAAGAAGACCGCCCGCCCCCCATAGGGGACAGCTGCCATCCCTTCTCCTCCATTCTCTTGGGATTTGGGGCATGCATGCACACATACCTGGCGTGATTTTCTTTTCTTTCTTTCTTTTTTTATTTTTTTTTAAAATTTGATCAGAGAGAGAGAGGAAATGAGAAAGCAAGCCACCAGGTCCGGGACTTGAACTGTGGTTGGCCATGTGGGAGTGTCCAGCACTTAAACCACCACACCACCTGCTGGTTCCCCCTGCCTGGTCTAGGATTTGAACCATGAAGTTGGTCATGTGGGATTCAGTGCCTTAACTTCCACACCATCTGTTGGCCCTCTTTCCTTCTCTTTGATTCCCTTCCCTTTCTTTTCCTTTCCAGAGAGTGTGTGCATTTGGGGGGCGGGCAGGGGAGCACCTTCCAATGGGGCACAGTCGTTTTGCAGTCCCTCCTCCCCTTCTCCATCCTGTCAGGGTTCTGGACACACATGTTGGGAGCAGGGTTCTGACTGCAGTTGACTGCGTGGGATCTAGCTCCCTTAGCCCCCGAGCTGTAGGGCCAGTGTTTTACTGCTGTTTGTTGTGCTTCGAACCTGAAAGATGACCTGGAACTCTTCCCTGTTGTCTCACTTCTCTCATGTCTCCAGCCAGCGTAAGTCTGTTCAGAGTGGATATCGTGAGCACACCGCTGGCATCACAGCCCGTCTGCTAGCCTTGTTGGCTCCACCCCCTCAGTATGGTCATCTTGCCTTTTTTTATTTTTGAGAGGTTTTTGCTATAGGGCACGTGCGCTCGCCAGAAAGAGACAAAAAAACAGAAAGCGAGAAATCACCCCCCGGGGGATGGCCACACCGCAGTCCCTTCTCCATTGTCCTCTCGGGATCTTGGACACGCACACGTGCCTGGTGTGAGTTTCAAGCCACCAGGTCCGGGATTCAGACTGCGGTTGACTACTTGGGAGTCCAGTGACACAACCATTACGCTCACTGCTGGTCCCTGCTTTTGACTCTGCTGGCCTCCCAGCTACTGCCAATGTCTGTTCCTTCCTTGTTTCTAGCAGCTCCTGAGCAGGGGTGGAGGGAGGGGGACTGCTTGGGGCCTTGCTTGCCTGGACCTTCTCTGTTCAGCCTCAGGCTGCTTCAGAGCTTTCATAGGCATCACTTTGCTGCATGGAGTTGGGAGACCCTAAGAGGGCTAGTTTCCCACTTTCTAAAATTCCTTAGGAAGAATCAGGTCATCTGGCCTCTCCTTGGTCCTGTAGCTGCAGCGGTGCTGGAAGAGCAGGGGCTGTTGCCAGGCTTGCGGACAGTGAGGCCCGGTGATAGGAAGGCAGCGGGGAGGTGGTGGTAGCTGGTGGGTATGGAAAGCTTTATTGAACACCCTGCTGTGTTCTTCCAGCACCAGTTTGGTTTTTTAATTTTCAAGAGGGCATGTACACCTCCTTGGGAGAGGGGAGGGAGCTGCCATAATCCCTTCTCCATTTCTCCCTCCTTTTGGGATTTTTGGGCATACACAAATATGTGCTTAATGTGTTTTTCAAGCCACAGAGTCTAGTACTTGAGCCATGCGGTCAGCCATGTGAGATCCAGCCACTGTAACCACCAGGCCACAAGTTTTTTTTTTGGAGAGGTTTTTGCTATAGGGTGCGTGTGCTCACCAGACAGACAGAGAGAGACAGAGAGACAGAAAGCGAGAAACCACCCCCCAGGGGGGATGGCCACACCGCAATCCCTTCTCCTCCATTCTCCTCTCGGGATCTTGGACACACATGCACACGCGCCCGGCATGAGTTTTAAGCCACCAGGTCCGGGACTCGAGCCGTGGTTGACTACGTGGGAGTCCAGCAACATAGCCATTATGCTAACTCCTGGTCCCCAGGCCACAAGTTTCTAGAACATAGTACAGTCTTTAGCTGGTGTGGAGCACGGTGAGCTGTCGAGCAGGGGAACGTCTTTAAGGGCATCGCCTGCGTCTGTAGAAACCCGGAGCCTTCCTTGACCCTGTCCCACAGGTGGGCTCTTCTCACTCTTGTCTCTTTTCCCACACTGGGATTTACTCTTGAAAATCTTTATTTTTTTCTTTTTTGTTATAGTGCATGTGCATTTGCCAGAGAGAGAGAAATGAAGAAGACCGCCCGCCCCCCATAGGGGACAGCTGCCATCCCTTCTCCTCCATTCTCTTGGGATTTGGGGCATGCATGCACACATACCTGGCGTGATTTTCTTTTCTTTCTTTCTTTTTTTATTTTTTTTTAAAATTTGATCAGAGAGAGAGAGGAAATGAGAAAGCAAGCCACCAGGTCCGGGACTTGAACTGTGGTTGGCCATGTGGGAGTGTCCAGCACTTAAACCACCACACCACCTGCTGGTTCCCCCTGCCTGGTCTAGGATTTGAACCATGAAGTTGGTCATGTGGGATTCAGTGCCTTAACTTCCACACCATCTGTTGGCCCTCTTTCCTTCTCTTTGATTCCCTTCCCTTTCTTTTCCTTTCCAGAGAGTGTGTGCATTTGGGGGGCGGGCAGGGGAGCACCTTCCAATGGGGCACAGTCGTTTTGCAGTCCCTCCTCCCCTTCTCCATCCTGTCAGGGTTCTGGACACACATGTTGGGAGCAGGGTTCTGACTGCAGTTGACTGCGTGGGATCTAGCTCCCTTAGCCCCCGAGCTGTAGGGCCAGTGTTTTACTGCTGTTTGTTGTGCTTCGAACCTGAAAGATGACCTGGAACTCTTCCCTGTTGTCTCACTTCTCTCATGTCTCCAGCCAGCGTAAGTCTGTTCAGAGTGGATATCGTGAGCACACCGCTGGCATCACAGCCCGTCTGCTAGCCTTGTTGGCTCCACCCCCTCAGTATGGTCATCTTGCCTTTTTTTATTTTTGAGAGGTTTTTGCTATAGGGCACGTGCGCTCGCCAGAAAGAGACAAAAAAACAGAAAGCGAGAAATCACCCCCCGGGGGATGGCCACACCGCAGTCCCTTCTCCATTGTCCTCTCGGGATCTTGGACACGCACACGCGCCTGGTGTGAGTTTCAAGCCACCAGGTCCGGGATTCAGACTGCGGTTGACTACTTGGGAGTCCAGTGACACAACCATTACGCTCACTGCTGGTCCCTGCTTTTGACTCTGCTGGCCTCCCAGCTACTGCCAATGTCTGTTCCTTCCTTGTTTCTAGCAGCTCCTGAGCAGGGGTGGAGGGAGGGGGACTGCTTGGGGCCTTGCTTGCCTGGACCTTCTCTGTTCAGCCTCAGGCTGCTTCAGAGCTTTCATAGGCATCACTTTGCTGCATGGAGTTGGGAGACCCTAAGAGGGCTAGTTTCCCACTTTCTAAAATTCCTTAGGAAGAATCAGGTCATCTGGCCTCTCCTTGGTCCTGTAGCTGCAGGCCTTTAGCAACGCAGGAAAGCCGAAGTCAGTTGTCATTAAGTTTCTCACTTAACCATCTTCCCCAACTTTGCAGTTTCTTTCATGAGCTTTTTCTTGTTGCAAAGCAGATTAACACAATCATAACTGCCTGAAACAGCACATTCAGCACCTCAGTGTTTCTGTGGGTCAGAGTCAGGTACAGGTCAGCAGGGTCCTCTGTTCAGGTCTCACTGGGCTGACATCAAAGAGTCCCTTGAGCCACACTTCCCACTTGATGCTCAGGATCCTCTTCAAATTCAGTAGAACTCAAGTCCCTGTTTCCTGGCCAGCTGTCAGCCAGGCTTGTCTTTAGCTCCTGGAGGCTGCCCCTGCGTTGTCAGTGCTGTTATTGTTTTTTTCCTCCAGACAAGGAGAAGCACCCTCTCTAACTTCTCTGTGTGATCAGATGGACAAAACTCTGCTTTTAAAGAGCTCACCTGATGGAGCCAGCAGGTGGTGTCCTGGCAGCTTGCTTTCTCACTTTCTCTCTCACTTTGTCCCTTCTGGTAAAATAAGCATAAATAAATTGGGGACAGCAAGTGGTTAAGGCGCTGGACACTCCCACATGGTTGACCATGGTTCGAGTCCTGGACCTGGTGGTTTGCTTTCTCACTTTCCCTCCCTCTCTGTGTCTCTCTCTGTTCAAATGAATGATTAAATAAAGAATTAAATAAATAATCCTTTTTAAAATAAATAAGTAAAGTTAAGATAATTTTTTTTTCTTTTTGGAGAGGTTTTTGCTATAGGGCGCGTGTGCTCGCCAGACAGACAGAGATAGAAAGCAAAAAATCACCCCCCAGGGGGGATGGCCACACCCCAATCCCTTCTCCTCCATTCTCTTCTTGGGATCTTGGGCATGCATGCACACGCGCCTGGCATGAGTTTTAAGCCACCGGGTCCAGGATGCGAACCGCAGTTGACTACATGGGGGTCCAGCGACATAGCCATTACACTAACCACTGGTCCCATAAAATAATTTTTTTTTTCCCGCTATAGGGCGCGTGTGCTCACCAGACAGACAGAGAGAGACATAGAGACAGAAAGCGAGAAATCACCCCCCCAGGGGGGATGGTCATGCCGCAATCCCTTCTCCTCCATTCTCCTCTCGGGATCTTGGGCACGCACGCACACGCGCCTGGCGTGAGTTTAAGCCACCAGGTCTGGGACTCGAACCGCGGTCGACTACGTGGGAGTCTAGCGACATAGCCATTACACTATCTGCTCGTTCCCCCATAAAATAATTCTTTAGAAAATAAAAAAGAGCTCACCTGATGAGACTGGGCTGATCTGGAATAATTTCCCTTTGTCAGATAACAGTAGGGTCTAGGAGTGACATCCCAGAATTGTTACTGGTCCTGCCCATACTTGGGATTAGAAGGGACAAGAATCTTGGCTGAGTAAGACTGTTTCTATGGTCCATGTGAGCTTAACTCTCTTTATTTTTGTGGAGTTTGGGAGAACAAAAAAAATAAATGCCTATGTTGGTTCTACTATATTTAATCGAAAGCATCTCCCGTTGATGAAGCCCTGGCCTCAAAAACCATTCAGAAACTGACCAGAACTGTTGTTGTTAGTGGTCCCGTTAGGAAACCAGGCTCTCCATCCCACAGGGAAAGGAATGAGTGGTCGTCATGGTGGAGATAAAGTGCTGGGTGTCCATGCAGCCGTTGGGAGCTGCTGCACCAGGGGACACAGCAGGAGCTCAGCAGTTACTGCTGTCCTGCTGGAGTCCTGTGCTGGCCCCTGAGTGCTGCCCTGCCTCCTAGGGGTTCTGGCCCTGCTCTGAGGCTCAGGTTGTGGAACTGGCTGGTGCCACTCAGCTGGAACCCTGTCCTCTTACCTTGAAGTAGCTGTGAGTGAGGTTTTAGATGAGCTGTGGTGGTGGCCGCGCCTGGCAGGCTGCAGGGAAGGCCTCCATGGACATGCGCCTGCAGGTGGATGGCCTGGTGTGCACATTGGGGTCCTTGTGCCCTGAGGTTACTGCAGTTCAGGCAGCTTTCCTGCCCCTTCATTGAAGTTGTAACTCTTTCTCGAGGTTCTGAAGATTCTGGCGATGACTTAGACACGTTAGTGGCTGAAGCAGATGCTCAGGGAAAGCTGGAAGCCAGCGGTGCGTTGAATTCTGATGAAGATGCAGAGAGCTGCCCGATCTGCCTCAACACCTTCAGAGACCAGGCTGTGGGGACGCCAGAGGACTGCGCCCATTACTTCTGTCTAGACTGTATTGTCGAGTGGTCCAAGGTGAGCCGACTTTTCACTGGGGTGCTTCCCTCGGGGCGGCCCTTCACTTTCCCTAAGCAGTCCAGTCTGTGGGCAGCCTCTTGCCGAGGTCCAGCCTGCTGTGTTACAGCAGGAGTTGGAGTCATAGGGTTGAGCCCCGGGCGGCCTTTGTTTCATGTTGCACCCTCAGCTCTCAGGCTGAAGGTCACTGTGGGTTGGATGAGGGGACAGAGGAGAGGAGAACTAGGAATCTCTTTGAGACCTGGCTGTAGAAATTCTACATGACGTAGACACGTCTGAGGCACACCGTCACAGCCTGCCCAAGTGGAGCCAAGGTACATGTGCTGTGGCAGCAAACCGCGCCCGAGTGTGTGAGCGCCTTCGTAGGCACACAGGAGGCAGTGACACAGCATAAACGGGTGGTCTTTAAATGCATGAAGGGGTCCACTAAGCATGCAGGGCATCTCGTGTCTCCCAGTGAGCCCTCAGAGACAGTAAGCCTCCCTCACACAGTTTTAAACCTGTTTAAAACTGCCGTTGCCAGGGGGCACGTATACTTAAGAGACAGAGAAAAGAGGGAGAAAACTGCCCCAGTAAGGCATGAGAATGCTATAATCCCTTCTTAATTCCCTTTTAGTTTTTCTGCTTTTGCTATAGGACATGTGACATTACCAGAGAGAGAATGAAGTCAGGGGAGTGAGAAATCACCCCACAGCTGGGATGGCCCTACTGTAGTCTCTTCCTTCACTCTCTTTGGGGTTTGGGGCATGCACACACATGGGCCCAGTGTGATTTTTTTCAAGCCACAGGGTCAGGGACTCTAACCGCACTATCGACCATGTAGGATACAACCACTTTAGCCTCCATGCCACCTGCTGCCCCCCTTTTTCTTTTTAAATTTATTGTAGGGTGCAAGTGCTCACCAGAGAGAGAGAGACAGAGGAAGAGAGGGAAAATGAGAAATCATCCCTCCAGGGGAGATGACTCTTCTCTTGAGATTTTGGGCACACATGCCTGGTGTATTTTTCAAGCTGTAGCATCCAGGACTCGAGCCACTCACTCAGCCACATGGCATCAGCTGTCTTCACTGCCATACCAGTGACTGAACCCTGCAATCCCTTTTCCATTTCTATTTTTCCATCTTGGGGGAACTTTGGGATTGCACACACACATATCTATGTGTTTTTCAAGCTCTTGGAGCCAGGCTTCAACCTGTGTGTGTTCCCTTAGCCAGCAGCTCACAGGGCCTTCCTTAAAACCTTTTATTGTGAAAAACGTGAGAAAAGTAGAGTAGTTATGAAGGTGGGTGATGAGTCTGAGTTCTCTTAACCTGACTTCAAAACCATTAACTCTGTGCCTTTGCGTTACTCCCCTCCCTGGAACTGCTCCGGCAGTGTGTGTTAGTCACCATCTTGCCCAGCAGGATTATGGGAGCTGTCCCCCATACCCAGCCCTCTTCTATTCCATCAGGTTAGTTTGCTAAAGAGGGACCTGGCTGTCATTCCTGCCCCCCACCTGGCCGCGCATCCTCAGTGAGAACGCAGTGCACTCTCCTGAAATGCTTCTGTCTCTCACACTTCGTGTCTCTGTTCTGTGGTGGAGTCCACAGCCTAAGTTAGATCCAGATTGAGAGGTTGGTTTTTTTTTTTTGGAGAGGTCTTTTTTGCTATAGGGCGCATGCGCTCGCCAGACAGACAGAGAGAGACAGAGAGATAGAAAGTGAAAATCCCCCCCCCGGGGGGATGGCCACGCCACAGTCCCTTCTCCTCCATTCTCCTCTCGGGATCTTGGGCATGCACGCACATGCGCCCTGCGTGAGTTTAAGCCACTGGGTCTGGGATGCGAACCACGGTCGACTATGTGGGAGTTCAGCGACATAGCCATTATGCTAACTGCTGGTCCCCTGGGGTTCCCTTTGGCAAGGGAAGCCTTCATTTATTTATTATTATTATTATCATCTTTAGGACTATTTAACTTAATTTTATTTTATTTTATTATTATTTTTTTTAAGAGGTTTTTGCTATAGGTCACGTGCGCTCGCCAGACAGAGACAGAGAGACAGAAAGCGAGAAATCACCCCCCAGGGGGTATGACCACGCCACAATCTCTTCTCCTCCATTCTCCTTTCGGGATCTTGGGCATGCATGCATACACACCCAGCGTGAGTTTAAGTCACCGGGTCTGGGACAGGAACTGCGGTCGACTACATGGGAGTCCAGTGACATAGCCATTCCGCTAACTGCTGGTCCCTAATTTTATTTTTGATTATGATTGTTATTTTTAAAATTTGCTACAGGGCATGCCCACTCAACAGAGAGAGACAAAGAGAAAAAGTGAGAAAGCAGGCTGCTAGGTCTGAGACTTGATCCATGATCGATAATGTGGGAGTCCAGCACATTAACTACCACGCCACCTGCCAGCCCTGAAACCTTCATTTAAATTGAGAAACAAGGAGACCGGCAGGTGGCATGAAGTCTGAGAGTACTAGACTCCCACATGGCCGGCCATGGTTCGAGTCCCGGACCTGGCGGCTTGCTTTCTCACTTTCCTTCTCTCTCTCTTTCTCTCTCACTCTCACTCTCACTCTCTCCTTCTCTGGTCAGATTAAAAATAAATAAATAAATTGAGAAACAAGAAAAGTTGTTTCCTATGTATCTTCTACCTGACTTTTAATTTCTCTTTTTTTAAAGAAGTATTAATTTTATGTATTGTTCTTTTTCTTTTTTTTTTTTTAGTTTTTGCTATGGGGCATGTGCGCTCGCCAGACAGACAGAGAAACAAAGCAAGAAATCACCCCCAAGAGGGGATGGCCATGTCACAGTCCCTTCTCCTCCTTTCTCCTCTCAGGATCTTGGGCACGCACGCACACGCGCCCAGTGTGAGTTTTAAGCCACTGGGTCCAGGACACGAACCGCGGTCAACTACATGGGAGTCCAGTGACATAGCCATTACACTAACTGCTGGTCTCTGTATTGTTCTTTAATTTGATCAGAGACAGACATAGAAAGAGAGAAACCAAATCACCAGGTCCAGGATTAGAACTGTGGTCAGCTATGTGGAAGTACAGTGTTCTGACCATCACACCACCTGTGGCCCCACTTCTATCTGATACTTACTGTTTTAATAGAAGGAAAAAAAGTGTAAGTATTGGGTAGGATAGTACATTCATGAATTTTATTAGTATAAAAATTATACAGATGAGGGGCTAGCAGGTGGCATGGTGGTTAAGGGTGCTAGACTCCCCCCACATGGCTAACTGCAGTTCAAGTCCCAGACCTGGTGGCTTGCTTTCTCACTTTGTCTCTCTCTCTCAAATTAAAATTAATAAATAAGGTTAAATAAAATAATTTCTTTAAAGAATTATTTAACTTTATTTGTTTGTTTGTTTGTTTACTTATTTATTTTAATTTGACCAGAGAGGGATAGAATGACAGAGTGGGAAATTGAGAAAGCAAGCCACCAGGTCCAGGACTTGAACTGGGGTCAACCATGTGGGAGTCCAGTGCCCTTAACTACCACACCACCTGCCAGCCCCCTTTATACAAAAATTTTTTTAAATAAAATAAAAATTATACAGGTGAACATTGGGGATAATAAATTTAGCCAAACTGCTAGATACAAGATTAGTAAAGATTCAGAATTATTCTTAGAGGGACCAGCAGGTAGCGTGGTGGTTAAGGAGCTGGATTCTCAAATGGATGACTACAGTTTGAGTCTCAGACCCCGTGGCTTCAAAATCATGCTGGGTGCGTTTGTATACATGCCTACAATCCCGAGAGGAGGTCGAAAGAGAAGGGGTTACGGCATAGTCATCTCCCTGGAGAGCGGGGGGATGGTGGTTTCTCACTTTCTCTTTTATTTCCTGTCTACAGCGAGTACATGTGCCCTATGGCAAAAACCAGAAAGATAATAAACAAATAAATGAATCGTACTTAGGAATCAACCATAGGTAGCGTGGTAGTTGAGGTGCTGGACTCCCATGTGATTTGCATCCCAGGTTTGACTCCCAGACCTGGTGGCTTGAAGATCACACTGGGCATCCGTGTCTTTGCCTAAAATCTTGGGAGGAGAAGGAATTTTGGCATGGCCATTTCCCCCGGAGGATAGTTTCTTTTTTTCTGTCTCTGGAGCACATGCACCTTCGGGCGAAAACCTTAAAGAAGAAAGAAATCAACCGTAAAGAGACGTTTAAGACTTGAGCTTTTCTAAAATATTTGTGACCTAAAATTTCCCAGAACTAAAGTCTTTCTTAAAATTAATTAATTTCATCCATAAGTGAGACAGAGACAGCACCCTCAACAAGGTATTGACACTGCAATCCATCCCTAGGGTGGGGGCCTGTGTCAATCCACTAGCCTGCCATACTTGAGACTGTTTCCAGACTTGAACTGGGATCTTCCCAGGTGAAACTGATGTGAAGAGCACCACCTTTCTGGCTCCAGCATGAAGTTTCATTCCGTAGAGATGGCAGCAGTGAGCAGAGTCTGTCAAAATCCCAC
>NW_006203472.1:801860-803660 GCF_000334495.1 Tupaia belangeri chinensis | reverse complement strand
GTATTGTTCTTTTTTTTTTTTTTTTTTGAGAGGTTTTTGCTATGGGGCATGTGCGCTCGCCAGACAGACAGAGAAACAAAGCAAGAAATCACCCCCAAGAGGGGATGGCCATGTCACAGTCCCTTCTCCTCCTTTCTCCTCTCAGGATCTTGGGCACGCACGCACACGCGCCCAGTGTGAGTTTTAAGCCACTGGGTCCAGGACACGAACCGCGGTCAACTACATGGGAGTCCAGTGACATAGCCATTACACTAACTGCTGGTCTCTGTATTGTTCTTTAATTTGATCAGAGACAGACATAGAAAGAGAGAAACCAAATCACCAGGTCCAGGATTAGAACTGTGGTCAGCTATGTGGAAGTACAGTGTTCTGACCATCACACCACCTGTGGCCCCACTTCTATCTGATACTTACTGTTTTAATAGAAGGAAAAAAAGTGTAAGTATTGGGTAGGATAGTACATTCATGAATTTTATTAGTATAAAAATTATACAGATGAGGGGCTAGCAGGTGGCATGGTGGTTAAGGGTGCTAGACTCCCCCCACATGGCTAACTGCAGTTCAAGTCCCAGACCTGGTGGCTTGCTTTCTCACTTTGTCTCTCTCTCTCAAATTAAAATTAATAAATAAGGTTAAATAAAATAATTTCTTTAAAGAATTATTTAACTTTATTTGTTTGTTTGTTTGTTTACTTATTTATTTTAATTTGACCAGAGAGGGATAGAATGACAGAGTGGGAAATTGAGAAAGCAAGCCACCAGGTCCAGGACTTGAACTGGGGTCAACCATGTGGGAGTCCAGTGCCCTTAACTACCACACCACCTGCCAGCCCCCTTTATAAAAAAATTTTTTTAAATAAAATAAAAATTATACAGGTGAACATTGGGGATAATAAATTTAGCCAAACTGCTAGATACAAGATTAGTAAAGATTCAGAATTATTCTTAGAGGGACCAGCAGGTAGCGTGGTGGTTAAGGAGCTGGATTCTCAAATGGATGACTACAGTTTGAGTCTCAGACCCCGTGGCTTCAAAATCATGCTGGGTGCGTTTGTATACATGCCTACAATCCCGAGAGGAGGTCGAAAGAGAAGGGGTTACGGCATAGTCATCTCCCTGGAGAGCGGGGGGATGGTGGTTTCTCACTTTCTCTTTTATTTCCTGTCTACAGCGAGTACATGTGCCCTATGGCAAAAACCAGAAAGATAATAAACAAATAAATGAATCGTACTTAGGAATCAACCATAGGTAGCGTGGTAGTTGAGGTGCTGGACTCCCATGTGATTTGCATCCCAGGTTTGACTCCCAGACCTGGTGGCTTGAAGATCACACTGGGCATCCGTGTCTTTGCCTAAAATCTTGGGAGGAGAAGGAATTTTGGCATGGCCATTTCCCCCGGAGGATAGTTTCTTTTTTTCTGTCTCTGGAGCACATGCACCTTCGGGCGAAAACCTTAAAGAAGAAAGAAATCAACCGTAAAGAGACGTTTAAGACTTGAGCTTTTCTAAAATATTTGTGACCTAAAATTTCCCAGAACTAAAGTCTTTCTTAAAATTAATTAATTTCATCCATAAGTGAGACAGAGACAGCACCCTCAACAAGGTATTGACACTGCAATCCATCCCTAGCTTAGCCAGTCGAGGGCTCTGGGCATACACTAGCCTGCCATACTTGAGACTGTTTCCAGACTTGAACTGGGATCTTCCCAGGTGAAACTGATGTGAAGAGCACCACCTTTCTGGCTCCAGCATGAAGTTTCATTCCGTAGAGATGGCAGCAGTGAGCAGAGTCTGTCAAAATC
>NW_006203472.1:791546-801829 GCF_000334495.1 Tupaia belangeri chinensis | reverse complement strand
CAGGAATGTCTGGATTTCTTGATGGATTATAGAACTTGGGACGATAGAAAAACACCACGAATTGCCAGGATAGATTTGAAAAAGGAGACGTTACCTACTGGATAAGATTTTAAAAACTATAGCAATTAAACTGGAATTGGCCTGGGAATGGAAACTAGACCTAGGCAGTGCGCCAGAGGCTGAAAAGAGACCTGGACGTCCTCAGTAACAGCCAGGGAAGGCAGGGCCCTCCAGTCAAGGGCATGCGTGAGACAGACACCATTGGATCTGTGTGAGGACAGGGAAAGGTTTCCTAACCAACCTAGAAAGAGAAGACTTACAAATGGGCAGAGTCACCAAGGTACCTAGGTTCCCACCCACTGAAGTGGCTCGTTCACTGGTGTCATCTGTTCAGTAGCAGAGAGGACAGCAGGAGTTCACGCCCTGCTTTTGTGTGCAGTAACCCTCAGGGAAGGTGCACCCGTTCAGACAGCTGCAGTGACAGGAAGAGAGCTGCTGCGGTGGGGAGGGGAAGGGAGAGACAGGAGACTTGGGGCAGTAGCTACAGGGAATATAAATTTGTCAGAACTCTTTGAAATATGTAATTAAATGACTATTTTATCATGTCCTGTATACTTCAATAAAGGCAATTTTTTAAAATAAGTTTTTAAAAATTATTTTATTTATTCATTCATTTATTTTAATTTGACTAGAGAGAGACACATAGAGAGAGAGGGAAAGTGAGAAAGCAAGCCACCAGGTCCAGGATTTGAACTGAGGACGGCCATGTGGGAGTGTACAGCGCTTTAACTACCATGCCACCTGTCGGCCTCATCAATAAAGACAATTTTAAAAGAGCTGGGGGTGGGGGGACCATTAGGTGGTGTGGTGGTTAAGGGGCTGGACACTCCCACATGGTCAACCAGGGTTCAAGTCCTGAATCTGGTGGCTTGCTTTTTCACTTCCTCTCTCTCTCACTCTCACTCTTTGTCTCTCTCTGGTCAAACTAAAAAATGAATGAATTAATAAATAAAAGAAATAATTATTAAAAAAAAAAAATAAGCGACCAGCAGTTAGCATAATGGCTATGTCACTGGACTCCCACATAGTCGACCACGGTTCGAATCCCAGACCCAGTGGCTTAAACTCACGCCGGGCGCGTGTGCGTGCGTGCCCAAGATCCCGAGAGGAGAATGGAGGAGAAGGGATTGCGGCGTGACCATCTCTCCTGGGGGGTGATTTCTCGCTTTCTGTCTCTATGTCTCTCTTTGTCTGTCTGGCGAGCACACACGCCCTATAGTGAAAAACCTCTCCAAAAAAAAACTCACTGGGGGTGGAGGGACAGCAGGTAGAGTAGTGGTTATGACAGTGGACTCCCACAGGGCTGACAGCGGTTCAAGTCTCAGATGTGGTGGCTTGCTTTCTCACTTTCCCTTTCTGTCTCTCTCTAGTCAAATTGAAACAAAAATAAATAGTAGTAACAAATAAAAAGTTAAATAAGTTAAAAAACACACACAAAACACCTTACACTAGGTGCTTATGCATGTGTGCCTAAAATCCTGAGAGGAGAAGGGATTGCGGAGTGGCCATTCCCCACGGGGGTGATTTCTTGCTTTCTCTCTCTCTCTGGCAAGCATGTGCTCCCTATAGCAAAAACCTCTCCCCCCAAGAAAAAAAAAAAGGTCGGGCCAGTAGATGGTGTGAGGGTTAAAGCACTGGATCGCACATAGTTGGCTGCATGGTTTGAATCCTGGAATCCTGGAATCTTGGACCTGCTGGCCTCATCAAGGCATGGTTTGAATCCTGAACCTGGTGGCCTGGAAATTATGCCGGCTGCATGCAGGACAGAGAAGGGATTGCGGCATGGCCATCCCCTTTTGGGTGTCATTTCTGTCTGTCTACCTGTCTCTTTCTTTCTTTCTGTCCCTCTCTTGCAAGCCTATGTGCAAAGACTTTTTTTAAAAAAAATCCTTGTTTGTGTCAAAACACTATTTAAAAAAAGATTTATTTTTTTATGCATTAATTTATTCATTCATTTTAATTTAACCAGAGAGACACAGGAAAGTGAGAAAGCAAGCCACCAGGTCCAGGCCTTGAACTGTGGTTGGGCATGTGGGAGTGTCCAGCGCCTTAACCACCACTCCACCTGCCTGGTCCCTCAAAACACTATTTATGACGGCAAGAAGAAAACATTTGTAGCACATACCTGATTAATACTAATTCTGTGAAAAGAACCCCAAAATTTATTGGGGATGTTTGACAGTCTCCTGGGAAAGGTGGCAAAGGGTTTGAACAGAGGCTCTCGGGGAGGGTCTAGGAGCAGCAACATTCTCAGCTTGTCCTGCTGCAGTGTGCCTCCCTGCCTCTATCCTTTCCCCCTCGGTACCTGCACTAGCATGCCGTGTGCATCCTGCCTTGCCCTCACTCTGCCTCCCCCCACACCTGGCACAGCGGCTCCACAGCGGGGTCTCACTGTTACGTCCCCTGTGGTTAGCTTAGGTCTGCCATAAGTAGGCCTTCGGGAAGTTATTTTTTTTATAAGAGAGATTCTTGCTATAGGTTACATGCTCTTGCCAAAGAGACAGAAAGTGAGAAATCACCCCCTGGGTGGATGGCCATGCCACAGTCCCTTCTCCTCCACTCTCCTCTTGGGATCTCTGGTATGCATGTATTTATGTACCGGGAATGAGTTTTAAGCTGCTGGGTCCAGCGATGTAACCATTATGCCATCTGCTGGTCCTAGCATTTCAGGAAATCCTTGATTTTTCTGTTTAAAAGGAATTTTGACCTCTAAGTAAATTATTTATTTAGAATAGGCATTAATAGTAAAGGTGAGTCTAGGTCTGCAGGGTTCTGACACGAATTTTTTTTTCTTACAGAATGCTAATTCCTGCCCAGTCGATCGGACGGTCTTTACGTATATTTGCATCCGGGCTCAGTTTGGTGGTAAAATCTTGAAGAAGGTAAGTGGAGATGCCGCAGTAAAGCTCCCCCAGTGCACTGTGTCCGCATCCCTGTCCTGTGGGAAAGACTGCGCTCTCTGCAAATGAGGGTGTTGGCTAAGTGCTTTTTGGAAATCAGTCAACATGCGCCATGCAGGCATTGTGTGAGGCCTGGGGCTGACGTGCTGCCTGTCTGTGTCTGGAGGCCGAGGCTCTGGGGAGGCAATGGCAGTGATTGGCAGCTCCTGGGGCTCCTGTGCCCTTTCTCCACACCTCAGGGCTTTTCTCGCGCCTGGCTGCTCAGAGCTTTGTCCTCCTGAGCTACGGCAGCCTAGGAGGGAGGAGGTCGTGATGGGAGAGGAAACCTGTTTACTGTGAGGACTGGAGGTAGGAAGGTGATTTTCTGTGCTCCGTGTGCTTGCCTTTGAGGGAGTTGAGAGGTCTGCACATTCTCCTTTGGTGAGTCGCATCAGAAGGACCCAGAGAGGTCACCTGAGATCTTCTACATACCATTTTTTTTAGAATTATTTATTTAACTTTATCATTATTACTACTTTCTGATTTGCTAGAGGGCACGTGTGCTTCCTCGAGAGAGAAAGCAAGCTGCCAGGTCTGAGACTCAAACTGTGGTTGGCAGTGTGGGAGTCGAGCACCCTAGCCACCGTGCCAGCTGCTGGCTCCCCACCTACATTTTTATGTCCAAAGGGCAAGGTGCAGGGGCTTTGGCTCTTGTGTTTAATTTCTGCTGCCGTGTGACACGCTGGCAGCACTGTGGCCTTGGGTCTGTACCAAAGCTGCAGCTTTGGCTTTGGTGACCCAGGCACCTGTCCCAGCTATCCTGCTCCCCCGACTGCCTGGGCAAGGTGAGGCCTCTGGGCTGTCTTGACCTTTCAGCTAGCACCTCTGTGTCACCTCCGCGTACCTGAACCAGCTGCCAGTGCACGGTGTAGGTCCTGTGTGGAGGGAGACACACTGGCCAGCCCCGTGAGAAGGTCTGCCAGTTGTGCGAGATCCAACAACAGGAGGTGCAGTGCTGGCAGGAGGCCCCGGGTAGAGACAGGCTCACATCTCTGCGAGGCCAGCACATGCTAGAACAAGAACTGGCCGCACCCCTCTGAGGAGAGCAGCAGTGGAAGGTGGCTGGGAGACAGAGTGTCTCCCCATCTTCTGAAGAAAGTGTGTCCACAGACGGCCTACTTCCAGGTCTGAATGACTGAAGACCAGTCATGCCCCGGGGTGACCCACGTCCGGGAGTATCCCAGCCTCTGACCTCTCAGTTTCCTGCAGGCCTGGTGATGCTGCCGTCCACTCTCCACGCTCCGGAGTGTCCACGGCACCCTGCAGTTGGGGTCGTGCTCCCTCCCAGCACTGGCACTGCCTCTCCTGCTCTCTTACTCTGCCTGGGGCCACAGGGCTGCCCCGCTGCTTTCCAAGTGTCATACTTTATTTTTCTCTTAAATCTGTTTTTCCATTGTCTTTTCCTTTTTTTCACATAAAAATTTTTTAGTTTATTAATCCTCTCATGAAAAATCCGCACAATCACTGCAGATAGTCGTTGCAGAATCTTTACTCCTTCGACTTTTTGCCAGCACCAACATTGGCCTTGGCAGTCCCCATGACTTTCTTCATTCTGTTCTTGCGTTCCTTTCGCAGTTTTCTCGACATCTTTTTCTTCTCATAGAGGCCATGTCTTGCAAGTCTATGTTTGGGTTCACTTTTCTTCGCATAATCCAAAGAATCGTAAATCATGCCAAAGCCAGCTGTCCTGCCACCACCAAAATGGGTTCTGAGCCAAACACAAAGATGCCATGTGGTGTGGTCTTGTACATCTTTGCCGGTTTTTCCCGAATTTCTGTCCTAGGTACTGTTGCCTTCCCGGGGTGAAGGCCATCAATGACCATTTGTTTCCTCTGAAGTAGTCTGTTGGTCATGAATTTCCTGTTTTGAATAGTTACTGTGTCATTCATGATGGTGGTATAGCCTCAAGCAGCCAGGGAGGAAAAGAGCAGCTTTTTTGATATTTTGAAAGTTGTTTGGGGAGGGAGAGGTTTTTGCTATAGGGCACGTGCACTTGCCAGAAAGAGAGAGAGACAGAGAGACAGAAAGCGAGAAAACACCCCCCGGGGGGATGGCCACGCCACAATCCATTCTCCTCTCGGGATCTTGGGCACGCACACACACGCGCCCGGCGTGAGTTTAAGCCACCGGTCCGGGACGCGAACCGCGGTCAACTACATGGGAGTCCAGCAGCATAGTCATTATGCCAAATGCTGGTCTCTCTTTTTTTTTTTTTTTTTTAAATATTATCTTTTAAAGTTTAGGAGGAAAAAAATTCATTTTCTCAGGAGGAAAGGAGACAGGGATTCCCAACTAGGTCTGGCTAGGCCATGGTTCCCCCTTGGCCTCACAGCTAGCCAGGTCATGGGCAGGTGTGGACGTACCTAGTATGTTTAGATCAACCCTGAATCCCAGCCCAGTCCTCCTGTGTGGCTCTGGCATTACAAAGGAGTGCCCTGCTGACTTTGCCACCATGTCTGAGCCCTTATTTTTTTCCTTAGTTATCATCCCCAGAATGTTAGAAAACATAAAACTCACCTTATGCATGTTAATTTAGAACTTCGGGATTGGGAACCAGCAGTTAGCGTAATGGCTATGTCACTGGACTCCCATGGCGGTTCGGGTCCCGAACCCGGTGGCTTAAACTCACGCCGGGCGCGTGTGTGTGCGTGCCCAAGATCCCGAGAGGAGAATGGATGAGAGGGGATTGCGGCGTGACTGTCCCCCCCGGGGGGGTGATTTCTCACTTTCTGTCTCTCTGTCTCTCTCTGTCTGTCTGGCGAGTGCACGCGCCCTATAGTGAAAACCTCTCCAAAAAAAAAAAATAGAACTTCGGGATTTATGAAGTCCATATAAATCTTAAGCCAGTAACATTACGGTGAGAATGGACACTTGGATTTGGCAGTTTGCTTGGTAGGTGATATGTGACCGACACTTCTGCCTTCAGATCCCGGTGGAGAACGCTAAAACCCAGGATGGGGAGGAGGAAGAGGACCCAACCTTCTGCGAGGTGTGCGGCAGGAGTGACCGTGAGGACCGGCTCCTGCTCTGCGATGGCTGTGATGCTGGGTAAGAGGTGGCCAGGACTGCAGCCCTTCCCTGTCCTGTAGCAGTCTCCCTGACTCAGGACACAGTGTCAGCTAAGCCAGCCTGCTCTCATAGACGCGGACTCCCACTGCATTTACACCTCGGCTAATTTCCAAGGGTGTTCTGAGGCTACTCACAGAGATGCTCAAATACAGTGAGACAGAGGAAGAGAAAGAGGAGAAAACCATGAGGAGGGAAGCTTTGAGGCCAGCCCTCAGAAAAACCATACCCTGGCTGCCAGGTCAGGGCTGCCAGCAAGGAGGGGCCTCGTTGTTGTGAAATGTGCTGTAGAGTGTGTGCAGGCCCCAGAGAGAGACAGAGCAAGAGAGAGAGTGAGAGGGCACCCCCAGGGAGGTCACCACGCCACAGTGCCGCCGCCTCTTGGGGTTCTGGCCACACACACGCGCCCAGCCTGTCTTTCAAGCCTTCCAGTCTGGGACTTTCATTGAACAGTTGGCCTTTGGGATCCAGCTGCCCTAACCACTGTGTCCCAGCTGTCCCAACACGAGCCTCTTTTGAATACATTGTCCTTAAAGCCTTTCACCCTCACACTGCTAATTGTCCTCCCTTGGACGTGTGGTGTCCACTGCGGTCGCCCTTGGCACAGCAGGGACAGTGGGCATTCAGCTCTGTGGCAGTGGCTTTCTGAGAGCCTTGTGGTGGTGTCCCTTCTTTGCAGTTTTGTCTTGGGTTTAGGCAAACCCTCCAGAGATGCCACCTCTTGTCATCCTTCGGCTATGCTCTGCTTTGCAGTCAGCAGAGACGGCTGAGCCTGTGTGGAGTCCTGTGGGGGCAGCCCGTTTCTTTTCCGAGGACAGTTGTCGGCAGTGGCCCTCCTGTGTTTCCGTCTCCCTGCCTGCTCCTGCCCTGCTTTATGTTCACAGAACATGGTCTTTATCTTCTCAAGGCTCAGCGTGAATCCACATTTCGTGGACAGTTTATTGACCGCTTTGACCTTTTGAGCGTTACCACTTCAGGGTTCTTAGAAGTGTCCACTGCCAGTTGCCCCCTGGCATATGCTCGATGTATTGCTGAATTAGGGGGACGGGGTGCCTGCTGTGGGTACCCTGCAAACCCATCAGCCCCGCACAGTACTCCACACATGCTGTACTCTGTGACCAGAGATGACTGACTTACACAATGAGCATAAGCAATTTTGTATTTATGCGGGTGAAGTGCGGTGAAGAGAAAGAGAGAAAACAAAGCATCCTGCATGGGGAGTGGCCACACTGCAGTCCTCCTTTCTTTCTCACTCTCTTTGGGATTTTGTGCACACATACATGCAAGCCTGGAGTGTTTACATTGCGTCTAGGACTTGAACCATGCAATCGGCCATATGGGATCCAGCCACCCTAACCACCATGCTATTGGCTAGCCCAGCACAAAGCTTTTTATAATTATTTAATTTTATTTATTCATTCATTTATTTTAGTTTGACCATAGAGAGCCACACAGAGAAAGAGGGAGAGGGAAAGTGAAAAAGCAAGCCATCAGGCCCGGTACTCGAACCATGGTCTGCCATGTGAGCATGTCCAGTGCTTTAACCACCATGCCACCTGTTGGTCCCGTCAGTACAAAGCTTTAATGAGAACACAAGGCTGAGGTGGCTTAGCCCTCGGCACTCGCTCACGCACACACTGAATCCTTGTTCCGATGATCACAGGTGCTCTCGGTTTTGTGAAAGAGCCTGGATGAGCGGAACAGCTGGACACTGCCTGAGAGGCCTGCCCATTTCGTCCTGGCAAGGTCTTCTCCCCTGGCCTGCACCCCGTGTGTCCCATTAGGTCCTGCTGCCAGACTCAGACCCACATGCATTCTCCACTTCTCTTTTATGGCTTGGGGCATCCCTGCACTCAGGGCAGGTGATGTTACAAGCTACCAGTTCCAGGACTCTTAGCTGTGGGCTGATCATGTGAGATCCAGCCACCGTGGCATGGAGCCAGTCCTAAAAGTCAGTCGGGGGGCGGGGGCAGCAGGTGATGCAGTAGTTAAGATGCTCAATATGGCCAACTGCAGTTCACACCACAGGTCTGGTATTCAAATCACAATTGGCCGAGTGAGAGTCCAGTGCCTTAATCACTATACTACCTGCTGGCCCCAGGGTTATATGATTTTTTTAAAAAATTGACAATTGAGGTACCAGGAGGCAGCATGGTGGTTAAGGCCCTGGACTCCCACAATGTCAACTGTAGTTTGAATCCTGGATCCAGCACCTTGAAAACCACACAGGGTGGATTTGTGTGCATGCATAAAATCCCAGGAGGAGAATGGAGGAGAAAGGATTGTGGGTGCCATCCCCCTTAGGGCCGATATCTCGTTTTCCCTTTCACTGTCTGTCTCTGTCTCTGGTGAGCACATGTACCCTGTGGCAAAAACCTTAAAAAAAAAAGTCAGAATGTAACTTAAACATTCGCGCTTACTAAGGAGACAATTCAGTGGCATACCTGCTGTGTCACCTGAGTGTCTTCTGCCATGGACAGTGACAAAGAATAAAGTTAAGGCCCTAGTGGGCATTGAACATAAGTGTGCTGGGTATCTGCTCATCGCTTGCTCGGTTGCAAGCTTCGGGGCCTGAGGCTGGGGATATGTGTGAGACCAGCACGGCACATGCTCTTGTCCCCGCTTGTTTCTGCAGGTACCACATGGAATGTTTGGATCCCCCTCTGCAGGAGGTGCCCGTGGATGAGTGGTTTTGTCCAGAATGCACTGTCCCTGGCATGGCCCCCACCACTGGTAATGCGCTGTCCACTCTCCCACCAAGCATGCCAGTCCTTCTCGTTGTCTGATGCTGTCCGAGAGAAGGCCCTGGGGTTAGGTTGGTTGTATGGGGAGGGCTTTCTGTTGTATCCCTGCAAGGAGCTGGAGAGGCCCAGTGTCTTGGTTGGGTGTGAGGTCAGCCGATCCCCTGTCCTCAAGGTCTAGGCTCCAGGCCCTGGTGAGAAGCCCATCAGGGCAGCTGAGGGGTGAAGGCTGTAGCCCTCATGGCACATTAGCCAGGTTTTTTTTTTTTTTCTTCCAAGATACTGGTCCCGTGAGTGAGGAGGAGGTGTCCCTGCTCTTGGCCGACGTGGTGCCCACCACCAGCAGGCTCCGGCCTCGTGCAGGGAGGACCCGGGCCATCGCCAGGACACGGCAGAGTGAGAGAGTGAGAGCGACTGTGAACCGGAACCGGATCTCCACGGCCAGGAGGGTCCAGGTGGGTGGGCTGAGACCAAGGCCTGTCACCAGACCCTGGACCACTCAGTCGTCTTGTGGTAGGGAGTGATCTGAAGGGACGCTGTGGGCAGCCCCCCACATGCCAGGAGCCGTGGGCATACCCCAAGTTCGATGGGCAGTAGGGTCTGACCTGTGGTGGATGGGACCGAGGATCCTAAGAAGCACCCTGGAAGCCCCCAGCATTAGTATTTTTCTTTGCTTGGCTTTTTCTTTAAAACTGATTCATTTCTTTTATGAACAAGATAAAAACAAGGTGGGGAGAGACCGCGCCCTTCAGAGGGTCTTTGCCACAGGCTGTTCCCACCTCAGCCAGCCTCAGGTGATAGGCACATATGTGCCTCGTGTTTTCAGGGAGATCTCTGGACTTGAACTGGAAACCTTCCCATGTGGGGCAGCTCTATGGGGCAACTCTGAGGAGCATTGCGTTTCCTGCTCTGCCCCTAACTAGCCCCCACCTTGGCTCTTCACTCTCCCCCAGGCCTCACTGAGGGCTTCCTACCTCATAGCTTCTAGTCCCAGCCTCTCCTCAGACAGGGTAGAAGCAGGAGGAGAAAAGGGAGGGCGGCGTGGCATTTGCTCTGCCCTGAAGTCGGGTGTTTGCCCGGGGAGCAAGGTAGCTGAATTCGAAATGGCTGACCATGGGGGAGCCTCGTACCCTGCGTTTCAGCAGACACTTGCTGCTCCTCTCGCTCCTCCTCATGTACCCACTGCCCCTGCACCCTTGGGAGGCTGCTTCCTGCTTCTGTTGAATTGATTTCTTTCTCTCCCATCTGCCGACCCCTGACCTAGGCCCTGCCTCAGCCTCCCTCATCTATACCTACACAGGAGCCTTGCTTTTCTGAGCTTGCCTCCTGGAAGCCCTCCCAGGCCCCCTGTCATCACTGTGGGCCCATCCTGGCCATGCCACCCGTGGGGAGTGACCCACAGCTCATCTGCTGAAAGGGAGAGAGGGTGGAGGCCACCGGCAGCTGGCACCCGTCTGCAGGGGGGAGGGCTTCCTCT
>NW_006203472.1:788634-791298 GCF_000334495.1 Tupaia belangeri chinensis | reverse complement strand
ATTCTGCAGTGTGGTGGCTTCTCTGGCCGACTTTGGCGGGATGTGTTCCAGCCTCTTGAAGGGCTCTGTGGTGGCAGTGTCCCCTCCTCGCAGCATTGCCCTGCTGACCACACCGTCACTTTGCTGTGTAGCATGTCCCCAGGTACCTCATGTCTTCTCTGCTGGATGAGACCATCGAGGCTGTCGCAACGGGTCTGAGCACTGCTGTATATCAGCGCCCCACAGCACCCCAAGCCCCTGCTAAACGGAAAAGGAAGACAGGTGAGCCCAGCGTGCCTGACTGCGGCGTGCAGGCTGCTCCCTGGCCCCTGCCGCTCTGCCTGGCCCAGCAGCACACAGTCCGCACCTCCTGCTGCTCGGTCTCCCCACCTCGGCACGGACCCTACAGGGAAGCCCTTCGTGATGGTTTCCGCAGCCTGGCGGGATGACTCACGTAGGCCTTCCGGAATTAGTTAGGGAGTGTTCTATGCACGTCTGTTCTGAAAGAGTTTGTGTCAGCTGCCATGATGTTTTTCTGTGTGTTTGACAGCATACACCAATGGAGCCCCATTGGGCCTGGGCATCTCTGTCATACGAGCTGTCTGTTAGATTTTTCTAGTCCTTTCTCTTTATTTTGGTAATTCTGTCTCAGGTCTAGTTAATTTCGATTAACTAGAGGTGGAGTTACTAATCACCCGATGCAAAGAACTCCAAGACGTGTCTGTCTTGTTCATCAGACTTTCCCTCCACTCGAAACCTCTGCTGGCGGGCCCTGCTCTGCTTTTCTGCAGATCATTGGGCGTTGCACTCCATGGGGAAGCCTCCCTTCTTTCTCCGGGGTTATTTTTATTGGTCACTGGGCTCATGGGCTCCTGTTTTCTTCAGTGTTTTATAATCTGTGGTCTCGTAAAGTCTAGCTTTATTGAGATACGCATGTAATAATATGAGTGCAATTATTTTGAGTGTAGTTCCATGTTGACAAATGGATACCATTTACACTCGACAGGTCTAACTCATTCTTTTTTTGGGAGAGGTATTTTTTGTTTTTGTTTTGTTTTGTTTTTGCTATAGGGCATGTGCGCTCACCAGACAGACAGAGACAGAAAGCGAGAAATCACTCCCCAGGGGGGAATGGTCACGCTGCAATCCCTTCTCCTCCGTTCTCTTCTCAGGATCTTGGGCACGCACGCACACGCGCCCATCGTGAGTTTAAGCCACCAGATCCGGGACTTGAACCGTGGTCGACTACGTGGGAGTCCAGCGACATAGGCATTATGCTAACTGCTGGCCCCAGGTGTAACTCATTCTTCCCAGTGTATCAAGGAGCATCATCCAGGAGTTCCCGCCCACACCATCAGACAATCCTGGTGTGATTTTTTTTTTTTTTTTTTTGGCTATAGGACACATGTACTGAGCAGAGAAAGAAATCATCCCCACCTCCCAGGGGGAATGTCCACATCGCAGCCCCGTCTCCACTTTCCTCTCGGGATTTTAGGCACACATGTATATACCAGGCTTGGTTCTCAAGCCACTGGGTCCAGGACTTGAACTGCAAAACTGGCCATGTGGAATCCAGTGTTTTAACCTCCATACCACCCACCTGACCTCACCTTGTTGCATTTTTATCAGTACATCAGTTCTGATGATTGTCACACTTTTTTCTTTTTTGATTATTTACTTAATTTTATTTATTTAGAGAATTTTTATTTTAACTTTGTTATTATTTTTCAATTTGATCAGAGAGAGAGAGGGGGGAAGTGAGAAAGCAAGCCACCAGGTCCAAGACTTGAACTGTGGTTGGCCATGTGAGAGTTTTTAATTTTATTTATTCATTTAAATTTGTCCAGAGAGAGAGAGAAAGTGAGAAAGCAAGCCACCAAGTCTGGGACTCGAACCGTGGTCAGCCATGTGGGAGTGTCCAGCTGCTTAACCACCATGCCACCTGCTGGTCCCCATTTTAGTACAAGTCCCCATTGCACTTCTTATAACTAGGCATTCATGAGATACGGCTGTAGTGCTCTGGCTGCTTTGTGCTCAGCATGGTGTTTTTACCATCTGTGTAGTTATGTCTGTAGTCAGTTTCTTTTAACTGTTGAGGAATGACAGTCTCCTGTATGAATAAGCCACAGTTTTTCCATTTATCTGCTGCTGGGCATCTGGGTTGTTTTTAGTTAAGAGCCAAGCTACTGAGGGACCAACAGATGAATGACATGTTGGTTCAGGCACTGGATTCCCACTTGGCCAGTGGTGGTTTGAGTCCCAGACCTGGCAGCTTGTTTCTCACTCTCTCTCTCTCTCTCTCTGATGAGTACATGTGCCCTGTAGCAGATTAAAATAATAAATTGAATAATCCATTTTTTGGAGGTGAGAGGTTTTTGCTATAGGGCATGGGTGCTCACCATAAAGACAGAGAGGCAGAGAGACAGAAAGCGAGACATCACCCCCCAGGGCGGATGACCACACCACAGTCCCTTCTCCTCCCTTCTCCTCTTGGGATCTTGGGCACACACGCACACGCACCCGGCGTGAGTTTAAGCCACCGGGTCTGGGACTCAGACTGTGGTCGACTATGTGGGAGTCCAGTGACATAGCCATTACACTAACTACTGGTCCCAATAATCAGGTTTTTTTTTTTGTTTGTTTTTGGTTTTTTTTTTTTTTGGGGGGTTTTTACTTTAGGGGGCG
>NW_006203472.1:779300-788613 GCF_000334495.1 Tupaia belangeri chinensis | reverse complement strand
TAGAGACAGAAAGCGAGAAATCACCCCCCAGGGGGGATGGTCACGCCGCACTCCCTTCTCCTCCATTCTCCTCTTGGGATCTTGGGCACGCACGCACATGCACCCGGCGTGAGTTTTAAGCCACCGGGTCCGGGACACGAACCGCGGTCGACTACGTGGGAGTCCAGCGACATAGCCATTACGCTAACTGCTGGTTCCAAATAATCAGTTTTTTTAAAGATCAAAGAAATTTTGAAAAACGAAGCATAAAGCTGCCATGAGTATTTTAGTGCAAGTTCTTTTGTGCACTGGTGTTTCTGTCTGTCTTGTCTTTTCTTTTTTTTTTTTTTAGAGTTTTTTTTGCTATAGGGCGCGTGCGCTGGCCAGACAGAGAGATACAGAGAGACAGAAAGCAAGAAATCACCCCCCAGGGAGGATGGTCACGCCACAATCCCTTCTCCTCCATTCTCCTCTCGGGATCTTGGGCACGCACGCACACGCGCCTGGCGTGAGTTTTAAGCCACCGGGTCCGGGACACGAACCGCGGTCGACTACGTGGGAGTCCAGCGACATAGCCATTATGCTAACTGCTGGTTCCCAGTCTGTCTTAAATAATATAGAGGAGCAGAGTGGTTGAGTTGTTAAGTGTGTGTTAAATGGAGAAGAGTTCTGGTTACTCCACCTTCTCACCAGCACTCAGAATTCTTTTTGTTTTATTTATTTATTTTTTTGTCACTGTTATTTTTAGTTTCACTGTAGGCACATGTGCTTGCTGGAGAGAGAAGGAAAGTGAGAAGGCACTCCCTGGGGAGATGGCCACACTGCAGCCTTTCTTCCTCCATTCTCTTGGGATTTGGGACATACACACGTGTGTGCGTGCCTGACGTGTTTTTCATGCTGCTGGATTCAGAGCTCAGCTGTACAGTCGGCCATGTGAGATCCAGCATCATAACCTCAATACCACCTGATGGCCCTTTTTTGTTGTTGTTAACCAGACCAGTGGGGATCATGTGGCAGTGCCTCACTGTGGTCAAGGAGTTTCCAACATTCCCTGCTGGGCCGTTTTCCTCACAGTAGCCCTGTGAAGGGCATCATGTGCACAGGCCCTGGGCTTGGCCCCTGCATCTCGGGACCTCTGGCTCAGGGGCCTCTCCAGGAAGCACTCTCTCCTTTAGTAAAAGGCGAAAGATTTATACAATCTGATCCTTTAGTGAGCAATGGCCTCTAGAGCCCAGGTATAGCTTAGCATCCTGTGCAGATGGCTGCCCACCGTGTCAGGGCTTACAAAGGCCTGGACACAGCAAGGAGGTACACCAGAAGGTCACGCTGGCACTTGAGATTGAGGGGTTTATTTGACTTTTTGTATTCTACTTCTGTGTCTCCTTTTTCTCACGTCAGAAATCCCACTGCAACATGAGCCATGTAATAACCTGTTTCACCCCGTTACGTAGAGAATAGTCTAAGAATAATGATGTAAGGTTAGAAACAGGAGCTTAAGATTCTTTTTCCTGGAACCAGCAGACGGCGTAATGGTTATGTTGCTGGACTTCCACGTGGTCGACCGAGGTTTGAATCCCAGACCCAGCAGCTTAAAACTCACCCTGGGCATGTGTGCATGTGTGCATGCCCAAAATCCCAAGAGGAGAGTGGAGGAGAAGGGATTACTGCTTGGCCATCCTCCCTGGGGGGTGATTTCTCACTTTCTGTCTTTATATCTCTCCGGCACATGCACACGCCCTATGGCAAAAATCCCTTAAAAAAATTTCATTTTCCTTTTGTCCCTAAGATGTTAAGGATAGATAGTAAAAATACTTGTAAAATAACTTAAAATCGTTCTTTCAAGTTTGGTTATATGTACATTGTTTCTTTCATTTTACTCTTTTTCTGCTTTGTTAATGGCTTTCATTTTCTTAGTTGCCAGAGGATATGGGTGCCAGACAGAAACAAAGAAATGGGGCATTAGGGGAAGAAGGCACGCCCACTGGGCCATGGTCATGCTGTACCCCTCTCCTCCAGGGTGCAAACCATGTGGGCTATGTGGGTTCTGGCTCCCTTAGTACTAGACTGGATTATTAGATAACCCAGTGATGTTTTCAGCTTCCTTTCTTTCCTGAGAGACAGATAAGCACCTTGGCAGGGTCTCAGCACTGTGTGGGCTGCCCGGCCCCAGGGAGCTCAGGCACATCCAGCACGTTCAGGGCGGCCCTGGGGTCTGCACTCAGGCCCCTGCATTGTGTGGTGCCCCACTTGTGCCCTGTGGCTAGGCCTGTGGCAAAAGTTGAAAAAGTACTTCAAATTAAGATCTAGTTGCAGGGCAAGCCAGTGGCATGGTGGTTAAGGCAATTGAATCCCACATGGCCAACTGTGTGGTCGAGTTAGACTTGGCAGCTTGAAAACCACTGGGCATGTGTGCATGATGCCCAAAATCCCAAGAGGAGAAAAGGGGCTGGAGAGTGGCCATCCTGCCTGGGGGGTGCTTTATCACCTGCTCCCTCTCTTTCTTTGTGTCTCTCCAGCAAGCTCATCACCTTCTAGAAAGTGGTTTTTGTTTAGTTTTGTTTCGTTTTTGTTTTTCTTAAAAAGAAAGATAAAGATCCGTTTGTGATCTGAGTTGGGACTGGCGGCTGTGTCTGGGAAGTGCCCTATGTCTGATGCTTCTCTATGGAAGAGGTCAGGTCTTCTGTCCTGTAGAGCCTTGGTCTGTCTTTGCCAGCTACACCTCGGTGCTCAGCAGGTTTCCCCGACGATGCTCCTTTCTACATTGAAGTGGAGCCAGGGGCATGATTGGGTTCCGGTGTGGGTTTAGTTTGTGTGCGAGCGTGTCTTGGGGTGCTGGTGCATTCTGTCAGAAAGCTGCTGTCGGGGACACCAGTGACTGAAGGTAGTTGTTACGGTGTGATGTGGAACCGTCTGCCATGACCACGTGATTAGCTGGGACGTTTCTGTTAACAGAAGCTCGCTCTCCTCCAGTGCTCACCTACCCAGGTTTGTTTCTCTTGTAAAGCCTCTTGGGAAAGTTCTTGCCTGTGTCGTCGTAGCACCAAGTGGACACAGAGTCAGGGTCATTTGCTTCATTTGCCATTTGTTTTTTCCCACCCCTTAATTACCTGCAGTATTTAATGGCTCTGAAGGTTAAATCTGAGAAGTCACTCTGTCCTTGCTTGCTTCCTCAGCCGTCTGCTTGTCCCCTGGGGGTGTGAGTGGTTTAAATTAGGGTGTATGTCTCCATGTATAGTGGGGCTGAGCTGGGCCGCTTGTGCTGTGTCTGCTGCTCGGCTCACAGCATGGTGTGGGAGGGACACAGATTCTCGCCTTCTTTTCAGGAAGACGGAAGAAAGTGCTGGGAAGAAAGAAAACTCAGCCCAGGTCATCTGCCAAAGGCAGGCGCTCAGGGGCAAGGTCCAAGAGACGCCAGAGTCGTTTGAAGAAGAGAAAGGGGAAGAGGATAAAGGTACACATTTGATGGTAGTGCTCAAGCTTCCGCTGGTCCAGATGCCTGGAAGTTGAATGGGTTAGCTCTGCCGTTGCGTAGTAGAGTGGTGGTAATAGTTTCTCTCGTGTGTGTGTAACTTAGTGAGTCACTGGTTAAAACAAGATCTTTTTAACATTATTATTTTAATTTTATTTACTCATTCATTTATTTTTAATTTGACCAGAGAGAGAAAGCAAGAAAGCAAGCCACCAGGTCCAGGACTCAACCGTGGCCGGCCAGGGGGGAGTGTCCAGTGCCTTAACCACCACACCACCTGCTGGTCCCCAAAAACGAACATTTCTACGGTGCAGGTTAAAGCTGGGGTTGAGACAGGAGGTTTTCCTGGCCCTTTGGGAAACCTGGATGTCCTGAGGGGCTATATGTAACTTCGGCATCCTGTGGCACAGCGCAGCAGCTGAGCCACCCTCCTGTGGTCACCCGCTGGTCAGGGTGGCAGGCTGACCGTTCGCTGGAGCCAGGCGTGAGTCAGTCAGGTGGATGACCTCCATAGAGGGCCTGGGCGTGCTGCTGGGTCGCAGGCCTGCTGAGCCCTGGCTGACGGACTCCAAGACGGTGCGTGGCTGGACTCTGCCTGCTGCCTCGGGTGTGCCCCTCCTGGGACTGGGAGCGACCTTTGTCCCCTCGGGTACTGCAGGCTCATGCAGACTCCTCAGCTGGACCTTCAGCACATTCTGATACGTAAACCCTAGAAAGCCCAGTTGCAGCCATTGTGCCAGTGTTTGCTGTATCTTCACGTGAATTTATCCACAGCGGCATTATCCATTTCCTGATAAATGTAAATTTTTGTAGTGTACATTGATATAAAAACAGGTAGCACTTGAACCACTGGCCTGGTCACTCCTTCATCCTGACAGTAGATATGAGAGCTATGAGCCAGTGTGGCGCTGTGAGTGCTCGCCAGGGCTCACCGCCCTTCGCGCGGATGCTCTCATACTCAGGCCTGGGATCTGGCCCAGCTGCGTAACCCGGGCAGCCAGTGGCACGCCATGGGCTCTGCTCCCCTGGGAGACTCCGTCCCCATCTTCAGGTCCTCCAGGGAGCTCAGCTGTGTGGGAGGTTTCTCATCTGTCCCTAGAGTCACCGAGAAGTAGCATGGACTCCTCCTATGGTCTCTAGTCACTCACGGATAATTACACTTGAGATGATCCCCATTCTGTAGGTGGTATCTAACACATAATTCAGTCATCAGTTGAATTTTGTTTCCTTCTTTGTGAGTTTTCACTCCGAACAAAATAGCGCATGATGATAGTGACATGTAAATGGCTACCTGATAACTTGCAGTGAGTTTTGCGGCTTGGGGTGTGGGTGTTAGGTGTACTTTTAAGCTCCGTAGGTAAGTAGAACCTCTGAAGTGGTAGCTGACGTTTACAGACTACTCTGGCCTTGGGTTAGTAGTCACTCACCCTGGTGTGTGGTGTTGCTTATGCTTCCTGTGGCAGTTCCAGATCCTTCCAGTTTGATCTTAACGTAGTATTTATTGTTTTTCTTCTTTGCTTTGGTTCAGAATGAAGTCACAGCACGTTCTCGGATTGCGCGGACACTGGGCCTTTGCAGGCCAGTCCACGGGGCCTGCATACCCTCAGTGTATAAGCCGGTAGACCCCTCCCTGGGATTGATGCGAGCAGATATCGGAGCAGCCTCTCTGTCTCTGTTTGGAGACCCCTACGAACTGGACCCCTTTGACAGGTGACTACACAGGGAGGTGGTCCAGTGTAGGTACCAGCTCCCTTTCTCCCTGGGGATTGTGGGCTTGTCCCCGTAGTATGCACACATAAGCCTCAGGTTTCATGTTTGTAAAGTGAGGGGCATGGTCCCTACCTTGGTCATTCACAGGTTCAATCAGGGCTATCTAGAACTTGGAGCAGGGTCTGGTGCATGGCTTAGTGTTGTCACAGCCTCGTGTCCCACCCTAGTGCCAGCACTTGGCCTGTCCTCCATGAGCATCGATGAGGCCCTCTGAAGCTGCAGGTCGTTTCCTGGGCCGGAGGGGCAGGGAACCCGGGGTGATCTGTTCTCTTTGGCCTATGTCTCCCCTTCAGCAGTGAAGAGCTCTCTGCAAATCCCCCTTCGCCTCTGAGTGCCAAGAGGAAGGTTCTGTCCCGGTCAGCCCTGCAATCTCACCAGCCTGTGGCCAGGCCTGTCTCCATGGGGCTCTCCAGGTGTGTGAGCTCAGAGGGCTTTAGGGAGGGCCAGGCGGGGCTGGCAGGGAGCAGTAGGGGTAGTGGCTTGCTCTCTCCAGCCCTCACCGGTGTGCCTGAGCACGGCCCCTTTGTGCTCCGACACACTGAAGGCGGCTCTCTGAGTGTGGAAGCAGAGCAGGCAGTCCCGCAGGCCACGGCCACCCAGGCTAAGCACTGGTTGAACCGCCACAGCTCTGGGCTGCCCCGGTACATCAGGCTGTGATTGTACCTGGGTTTGTCACTAGAGCTGCTTGGTGGTGCACCTCCCTCCCCCAAGCACCTGCCTGTCACTCAGCTTAGTAGTCAGTGACGGTAGGGTCTACTGTCGGGTGTGTGCTCGCAGGAGGCGTCTTCCTGCCGCAGTACCTGAGCCAGATGTGGAGGAGGCCCCTGTCCCTGACTTGCTGGGGAGCATCCTGTCGGGCCAGAGCCTCCTGATGATGAGCAGCGCTGACATCATCATCCACCGGGACGGCTCCCTCAGTGCCAAGAAGGCAGGTGAGGCATGCCCCAGAGTACTGCCCCTCCTCGGGGACAGTTGGCTGGTGCTCAGATTTGCTGCTGGGTGGTGGATGGGGTATTAAGACACTGAAGTGCGAGTTTCAATGTTCTCCATTGATTCTGGGTCAGTGCAGAATTTGGGTAACAGTGGAGTTTCCAGGTCCGCTCCCAGGCCCTCCTTAGCCCTAGATTCTCACAGAGCCCCACAAACCAGGCACCAAAGGCCCCTTTCTTGGAGTCCCTGTGGTTCCCGCAGGGTTTAGGGCATCCCTAGCAGGGCAGTGCACATGGGTGGGGTCAGAGCACATCTGAGCCACCATAGCATAACTATTACAGCCAAAGAGAACATTGACGGCAGCAGCGGAGCATCTGGTACCCCAGGGCCTCCTGCATGTGGAGACGACACAGAAGAGGAAGTGGGGGGAGCTTAAGGTGCACAGTGTAGAGAAAGTCCCGGCAGAGGTTAAACAAATGGAATTTATTTATTTTTTTTATTTTTTTATTTTTTGAGAGATTTTCACTGTAGGGCGCGTGCGCTCGCCAGACAGACAGAGAGAGACACAGAGACAGAAAGCGAGAAATCACCCCCCAGGGGAGATGGTCACGCCGCAATCCCTTCTCCTCCATTCTCCTCTCGGGATCTTGGGTACGCACGCACACGCGCCCGGTGTGAGTTTTAAGCCACCGGGTCCGGGACGTGAACCGTGGTTGACTACGTGGGAGTCCAGCGACATAGCCATTACGCTAACTGCTGGTTCCCAATGGAATTTTTTTTTTAAGAGTTTGTTGTTGTTGTTTATAGGGCATGTGTGCTCGCTGGAGAGCTAGACAGAAAGTAAGAAGTAAACCTCCCCCCCGGGGGGTGGTGATGGCATGCCACAATCCAATCTCCTCTTGGGATTTTGGGCATGCATGTACATATTCATTTATTTATTTTAATTTTACCAGAGAGAGAGGAAACGAGAAAGCAAGCCACCAGATTCAGGACTCGAACCTTGGTCAGCCATGTGGGAGTGTCCAATGCCTTAACCCACATGCCACCTGCTGGTCCCCTTGGCATGAGTTTTAAGCTGCTGGGTTCAGGACTTGACATGGGAGTGCGCGTACCAACCATCTCACTATCTGCTTGTCCCAGAGATTGAACTTTCTAAGTGTAGATGGGAAGTGATTGCTGTCTGACCTTTTTGTTTTTAGCTCCAGTTTCTTTTCGTCGAAACTCAATTGGCCTCTCCAAAGGGGAAGAAGAGTCAAGGTCGAGGGACATCCCACAGCCCACAGTGCCACCCTCTGGGAGTCCAGCCGATCGCCTGTCAAAAAACGGACCGCAGGGCTTGGGACTGAACTGTCAGAGCAGGTCAGCCCCATCCTGCATCCCAGCCCGCAGTTCAGGGGCACCCGTGAGGCTGGACTCACCGGTGATCCCTGGGCCAGTCCAGGCTCAGAACCTGTCAAATGGGAGTGGGCCTGGCTTAAAGCAGAGTGACAACCTCCATTTTAATGGCACCAGCAAGCACAGTTTGCCAGTTGGTTCCACCTTGTCTAAGATCACGGGTGGTCATTCTAATTCTCCATCGAAAAGTACAGCCCTGGTACCTCCACTGAAGCCAGCTCCCAGGAGAGCTGACATCTCGGAGCTACCCAGGATACCAAAGATCAGGAGAGACAACAGCAGCGGCAGCGGGGATATGGCCCCAGCACAGGGCCAGAGAGTCGAGATCCCTAGTGCCTGCATCAGCCGGCTGACGGGCAGGGAGGGCCCTGGGCAGCCAGGGCGAGGCGTACGGTCAGAAAGCGAGCCTGGCAACAGGGGCCCCCAGCAACCTGGTGCACACACGGGTGGCTCTCGGCCCCCGGCCCCTAGCTCCCATAGCAGCCTGGCACCACTGGGACCCTCAAGGGGGAAGGGGATGGGGTCGACGACCTTTGAGAGCTTCAGGATCAACATTCCTGGGAACACAGCACATGCCGGCAGGGTCTCCAACCCCGGTTTCTGCAACACGTTCCGGCCTGTGGACCACAAGGTGCAGAGGAAGGAGAACCCTTCGCCCCTCTTCTCCATTAAAAAGACAAAGCAGCTCAAGAGTGAGATCTATGACCCATTTGACCCCACCGGATCCGACTCAAGTCCCCCAAGCAGCAGCCCTGAAAGTCTGGGCTCTGGCCTCCTGCCCTCTGAGATCACAAGAACCATCTCCATCAACAGCCCGAAGGCCCCAACATTTCAGGCTGTGCGCTGCGTCACCTCCTACACAGTACAGAACGTCTTTGAGACGGAGCCTGAGCCTTCCCGGCCTTGCTCCAGCGTGCTCAAGCTCCAAGGTGAAGGGGCTGCCGAGGGGGGCTCTGACGTGGAGCGTGAGGGGCAGGATGAGGAGGAGCCTGTGGAGAGCCAGGGCTCTGCTGCCCAGGCACAGAGACTGTCACCCCCAGAGCCCTGGGACGATGACGACGTGGCATCCAGCGGCACCTTCTTTGGCTCTGAAAAACGGACAGTGACCTGTGTGACTGTCTTAGAGCCGGACCCCCCACCTAGCCCAGATGTGCCCCAGGCAACCACCCACAGGATTGTGGAGCTGCGGTCCCCATCCCGGTCCCGCTCCACCTCCAGCTCCCGCAGCAAGAAGAAAGTCAAAAGAAAGAGGGTGTCCAGTGAGCGCCGGAGGACGCGCTCTGGGACCCGCTCGGGTTCCAGGGATAGGAGCTCGCGGTCAGTGTCACCGTCAGTAAGTGAGGACCTCTCTAAGAGGCACCGGTCCAAGACCAAGAGCCGGAGGTCTTCCAGTGACCGCTCCAGCAGTCGTGAGAGGGCAAAGAGGAGGAAGGCCAAGGACAAGGAGAGGGAGCGGAGGAGAGGTTCCTGGGGCCGAGGCCGGAGGAAGTCCCGCTCACGCTCAGGGAGCCCAGGCAGCTCCTCCTATGAGCGCTATGAGAGCAGAAAGAAGAAGCAGCGGCGGTCGGGGTCCAGATCTCGGGGAAGGGAGTGCTCCCCGCCCAGCAGCCTGGAGAGGGTCCGTAGGCACAAGCACCAGCGGGAGAGGAGCCGAGAGCGACCAGACAGGAAGGAGCACACAGCCAGACCCCGAGAGAGGCGGAAGTGGAGGTCCCGGTCACCAAGCTCAGACCACAGGGCTCGGGAGCCTCGGCAGGAGCCTCGGCAGCC
>NW_006203472.1:776261-779269 GCF_000334495.1 Tupaia belangeri chinensis | reverse complement strand
CCGCGGCCCCGCGAGAAGCGGCCCCAGACCCGCTCTCGCTCCCCAGAGAAGAAGGGAGTGGTGAAGGAGGTTTCTCCAGCCCCACCTGTGCAGGGTGAGCCAAGACAGAATGAAGACCACCTGGCCAAGCCCCAAGCCGTAGCCGAGGCAGAAGGAAGCGTCTTGCTAGAAGGAGCTTTGACCGACAAGGCCCCCCCACAGGCCCCTCCTGTCCTAGAAGTCGTTGATGAGTGTGCACCCGATGACCTGGATTATGGTGACTCTGTAGAGGCAGGCCACATCTTTGAGGACTTTTCCAGTGAAGCTGTCTTCATACAGCTTGATGACATGAGCTCCCCACCTTCTCCAGAAAGTACAGATTCCTCGCCAGAACGAGACTTTGCACCCATCCCCACTCTGCCCCCACCCAGCCAGCTGCATGGCCCTAGCGTGGTTGTGGCCAGCATCCAGAAGGAGGTGTCACTGATTGCCCAAGAAGACATCTCACAGGCTCCACCCCAGGCAGGGGGCCTGCAAAAACAAGACACCTCTGAGACCACTGCAGTTCCTGGTACCCTGGGCGTGGCCCCCGTGGGGAAGGAGGACAGCCACGTGGCAGGTGGGAGTGCATGTGAGGCAGCCAGGCCTGAGGAGGTGGTCTCTCAGACCCCACTGCTGCGCTCCAGAGCCCTGGTGAAGAGAGTTACCTGGAACCTGCAGGCCTCCGAGGGCAGCAGCCTGGCCCAGGACAAAGCCCCGAGTGAGTGGCCCTTCCTTGGGCTGGCAGGACATGCAGCAGGAGGGCACCCCTCAGTGGGGAGGTGGGTGGGGCAGGTGGGAGAAGGGCCAGCTGGCCTGGCACCTGCTGGCTCTTCAGGGCTGGGCTCCACCCAGAGGCCAGCAGGAGGGGACGGGTTTTGGGTTGACCTGTAGTCCTTGCTGTAGGGGTGCTTTTCTGGAATGTGCCAGCGAAGCAGCAGTGTCCTGGCCAACAAGTGGCCACAGAGCACCCACTTCTATCTGTTGGGCCTTTAGGGACCCCCCTTCACAGGCCACAGAAATCCCGGGAAGGAGCCTGGGAAGCAGAAGATGGAGTCCCCACAGAGGTCAAGCAGGGACTACACTTTGAGCTGCCTCCTCCCAGTCATGTACTTCCGGAGCCTGGGTTCCCTCACGTGGACCCCTCTCAGGTGGGTGCCTGGACCACGGGCCACAGGCCGCAGTCTTGGACCCGTGCCATGCAGGTTGTGCCCAGCTGGGACCTCCAGCTGCCACTACCTTTCTGCCCAGCCCCTTTGAGCTTCGGCAGTGGGGGGTGCTGGCGGCTGGGCTCTACACTCAGGGGGGTGTTCTTGCCCAGGTTCACAGCCCCATCATGCTTCCCGCCCCGGCTCAGCCCTCGAGCGTCCCGCCCTACGTACCAGTCAGCCAGCCCATGGTCCAGTTTGCCCTGCAGGGGAACCTTCCCCTGGCGGGCTGTGGGGCGGCACAGAGCCTGGCCCCAGCGCCCACCGTCCTGACCACAGCCTCAGAGCCAGCCAGCCAGGCCACCGCCACCAACAATGCAGAAGAGAAGACCACCACTCCCAGGCCAGCTGCAGAGAAGACCAAGAAGGAGGAAGTGAGTCGGCCCACCCATTTTGAAGCTGGAGTTGTGGGGGCTAAGGAGGGACTAGCCAGCCTGGTGGGCCTCTGCTTACCTAGAGCAAGGAGATGGCCTAGGGCTGGGGCGCCCCTTGCCACCCCCCAGGCTCATGGTGCCCTGCTCACGGGACACGCTTGTCCTCCCCCCAGTACATGAAGAAGCTGCATATGCAGGAGCGTGCCGTGGAGGAGGTGAAGCTGGCCATCAAGCCCTTCTACCAGAGGAGGGAGGTGACCAAGGACGAGTACAAGGACATCCTGCGCAAGGCCGTGCAGAAGGTGGGCCGCGGGCATGTCTGGAGCAACCGGCAGGGTGTGCTCGCTGCACTGTGTGCTCGTTACCCTGCACCTAACTCCATGCCAGTCCTTGTCACCGTGTGCTCCTGGAGGTGGCCTGTACTGCTGGGGCCCAGCTGCTGACTGTAAGCTCGCCCTGGCTCCCTGCAGACAGGGAGTGCTCCTTAGCAACTGCGAGGGGTGCAGAACCCTGTTTCTGACTACTTGTTAACTAGATGGTACTTAGTGACCCGGCCCAGTCCAGCTTCCAGGTGGAAAGCCAGGCCCTGAGAGATGAGCAGGTGTCTGGCAAGTGGATCTCCTCTCCTGCCAGGGTCTTGGAGTTCAAATCCCTTCTTCCTGTCGACACTGGGTGACACACCCATGAGACCCCGCAGCCCATGGGTGGTGGAGTATACTGGCTCTCCATGCTCCAGGGGAGGTGAGGGGAGGTGGCTGCACCTGATGGCTGTGGTGGCTGTCACTGCGAGTGCCTGCCTGTGAGGACACTTGTTGATTGCACTTCTTTCTCCAGATCTGCCATAGCAAGAGCGGCGAGATCAACCCCGTGAAGGTGGCCAACCTGGTGAAGGCCTACGTGGACAAGTACAGGCACATGCGCAGGCACAAGAGGGCCGAGGCCGGGGAGGAGCTGCCAACCCCGGGGCCAGAAGGCTGAGGCCAGGCAGGCAGTGGGCGATGCCCCTAGCACCTGGTGGCATTTCTGTCTCTGAGTGGCAGAGGACTGGGGATTCCGGCACTCCTGTCTTCGGGGTTCCTGTGGTGGCACTGGTCTGTGTGCCTGCCTTGCTCACAGTTGAAGACTGGACTTTTTATATGTATATTATAGATACACAGTTTCCATTGTGTTCTAATTTATCAAAAATGGATTATCTTTAGAAACTTCTTGATTGGCTCAGTACTTGGAAGGTGAACCTTTTGGTTATCAGGACAGTGTCCTGCTTGCCTGTGGCTGGGGAGGGGGACTCCTGCCAGCAGCTATTTCTTTTTTCTCCCTTTTTTTGAAGAGCGTTTTTTTGCTCTGGGGCGCGTGTGCTTGCTGGAAAGACAGAGAGCGATAGAGACAGAAAGCGAGAAGTCACCCCAGG
>NW_006203472.1:771565-776012 GCF_000334495.1 Tupaia belangeri chinensis | reverse complement strand
AATTTCTTTTTTTTTTTTTTTTTTTTTTTTGAGAAGTTTTTGCTATAGGGCACTGCGCTTGCTAGAAAGAGAGAGAGACAGAGACACAGAAACCGAGAAATCCCCCCCAGGGGGGATGGCCACTCCGCAATCCCTTCTCCTCCATTCTCCTCTCGGGATCTTGGGCACGCACGCACCCTCGCCTGGCGTTGAGTTTAAGCCACTGGGCCCGGGACTCGAACTGCGGTCGACTACATGGGAGTCCAGTAACATAGCCGTTATGCCAACTGCTGGTTCCACCAGCAGCTATTTCTGTACCTATCTCGTTTAGGAATTTATTTTCTTTTCCAACTTATGCCCCTGTAAACTTGGGCATTCGGCTCACTACCTCCCATGAGGCAGGCCATGGTATTGGGACATGTCAAAGGCTAGGGACAGGCTCTGGACTCAGAACAGAGGTGGCTGTACCCAGGGCTGTGGAGGGCACGGCGTCCCCTCCTTCACCTCCCAGCACACCTGTGGTCTTGGGGCGGTCTGTGTCTTCTGAGTAGAGTTGGTTGGCTCCAAAGCATGTGGCTTGAGTTTCTTCATTGTGAAGGCAGAAGAGCGTGGGTGTGCAGGAGAGGCCTGGGTGCTTGGGTGTTAGGGGGTCCTCTCCCTCCCTGGGGCTGCAGCGTGGCCTCATAGGGACGATGTGCAGCCCAGGCCCCTCTCCATTTCCAGCTGGGGTGCTGCTAAGACCAGGCTTCCCAGAGCTGGAGCGAGGACCCCCAGAGCCCACCTTCAGCCAGGACGCCAGCACTGGTTCTTGGGTTCTTTTTATTAGGGGAAGGGGCTGGTGTCTGGCCCTAGGCAGGCTGGTCCAGCTCCATGAGGAAGTGCTCGATGGCCTCGTAGAGGCTGTTGGTGCTGCACAGGCTGAGGCTGAGGCTGAGGCCGAGGCTGCTGCTGTCCAGGGAGGACACGCCTTCACGCTGCACACCTTCCAGGTACAGCCGGCACAGCCACGGCTCCAGCTATGGACAAGGGCATCTGTCAGGGGCCTAGGCATTTTGGATTCTGGGGTGCCATCACCGGGGCCTGGACCTCACCTTCACCAGGACCAGGCTCTTCTCCTTGGGCCTCCTGGCTGACAAGTCCTGCCCAAAGCCCAGGTAGATGGTGTAGTGTGGGGAGCCCTGGCGCCGCCGTGCCCGGAACTCTCCCAGCTCTGCATAAAGGGGCTCTGGTCAGCACTAGGCAAGCAGGTACCTCCCAGGGGTGGAGCAGCCCAGGGACAGCCCCCCACTGCCCCCGAGCAGCCGCCTCACCGACCTTGGAAGAAAGTGCCGAAGTTGAAGATTGGGGTGTCAAGGTTCCGCTGCAGCAGACTGGCGGGGGTGGAGGGGCTGGCAGAGCCCAGTGGGCCTCCCACTTCCCAGTACACCTTGCACTTGCCCATGCGCCGGGCCCACAGCCCTGGCCCCCGCAACTCCAGCTGCAGGCCGGGGGCCACATGCCGCAGCAGCTCCTCGGTGTAGCGCAGCTGCTTCTGGTCAGGGAGTTCCGCGGGGCTGGGGAACACCACGTGCTGGGGCTCTGTGGCCTGCCGAGCTGGGCCAGGGGCGCCGTACAGGAACAGGCAGCTGGGGCGCCCCACCACTTCCTGCAGCACCGTGCGGCCTTTGTACATGATGGTCACGTCCAGGACCCCCAGGCTGGGCTCTGTGGACCAGGCTGTGAGCAATGGGGAATGGGGGTACAGGCTGCCCCTCACCCCACTCCTGGGCCCACTCACCTCCCATTGGGGTGCAGGTAGTAGGGACGGGTTCTGCGTGGGCTTCCACCTCGAGCAAGGGCTCCATGGCTGGACTCTGGCCTGCCCCTGGGGAGGAGAGCCACACTGATACCTGGCCTCTGCTCTCCTCATGCCATTGGAGCCTGGGTGCTAGGGCTGAGGCTGGAGACAGCCTCCACTGCCCATGCCCATGCAGAGGGGCCGAGTGGGGCACTGCTCTGCAGTGGGCTGCCAGAGGGCCCAGCTGTGGCCAGCTGTTCTGGGCCCTCTCGTGGTGCCCCTGCATCCTGCTCATGTGGAAGCCCTGGTGCAGTCCCGCTCCCCCTCCCCAGGGGCCACCCCTCCCCGGGCACTACCCCCTGCAGGGCAGTACCCCCTGCAGGGCAGTACACTCTGCAGGGCCCCCACCCTCGGCCAGCTTCTGCCCTCACCAAGAACCTGTGAGGAGCTGGGGTCTACCACCCATGTGGCTTCCAGCAGATGGCCACCCAGGTGACTCTGCTGTACAGCCTGGATCAAGATGTCCTCCGAGTCAGCAGTTGGGGCAGAAAGAGAGCTCAGCGCTCTGGGCTCAGCATCGCTGTCCAGGATTGGCCCTGGGAGTCCACCCTGCAGGGTACACAGAGCAGCACGGGCAGCCCCCAGGCCCCAGGGACAAGTGCCAGCCCCGACCCAGGGCACCCAGGAGAAGGGTGGCTGCAGAGATTACCTGTGTAGGTGGGGCACCGTGGAGGGCCTCTTCCTCCTCTCTGTCAAGGCCTGGGCCTTCTGAGGGAGAAGGTGGGAGGGCGTTAGGGCTGGGGGTGCCTGGGTGCCCCTTGGGATTCCTTCGGTACAGTAACCTGCAGCTTCCCCTCCCTGGGCCTGCTCACAGCTGTGCATGGTGTGGGGCGGGCCTGCTGCCGCCTCTGCCAGGCTTTTTTTTTTTTTTTTAAGGTCTTTGCTTAGGGTATATGCACTCCCTGCAGAGAAACTGAGGGGATGTGAGAAATTACCCCGGGACAGATGACCACTACGCAGTCTCCTTTTCTCTATACGCCTGGGATTGGGGGCACACACACGCAGTGATTTTCAAGGCACCAGGTCCAGGACTTGAAAGGCTGTTAGCCATATCCGAGTCTAGCACCTCGACCACTGCCATCACCTGCCGCCTGCCCCTTCCCACCACTTTTATTAGAGGGAGATTTTTTGCTTGCAGAGACAGAAAGTGAGAAATCACTAGGGGGTGGCTATGCCACACCCCTTCTCCATTCCGCACACAAGCCTGGCTTGTGTTGAGTTCCAAGCCGCTGGTCTGGCACTCGAACCCTGGTGGACTACAGGGCAACCTAGAGATGTAACCATTTTACCATCTGCTGGCTCCACCCCCCCCCCCCAAAAAAAAAAAAAACCCTAAGCCCGACCAAGAAGTGCCTGAGACAGGAGCGCCAAGTCCTGCTGCAGGGCTGCCCCCTGCGGTCCCTGTCAGCTCCTCACCTCTCCACTCCAGGTCCGGGTTCAGCCCGTACACCTTGTGGGGATCGACCGGGTCCCCTGAGTTGTCTTTAAGCATCACAAAGCGTTTGGTGCTGTGCAGTGCACAGCGGAAGTTCGTCTTCCAGCCTGCACGCTCTGCAGCCTCGGCCGGCAGCGGGTCACCTCCACTGCTGCTGGGCGGCCACCTGCCGCGAGCCACTGCCCAGGCCTAGGGAGAGGGAGCCAAGGACAGATATGGGCCCCCAGGGCCGAACTTGCGGTCCTAAGTAGGCCTTGCCATTTGGGATGGGCCAGAGCTCCCACCTTGAAGATGCGCGCATCAGCCTCTCCCAGATCTTTGCGCCCAAAGTGCTTCCAAGGCACGCGGAAGCGAGTGCGCGCCTCGTCCAGCCACCGCAGCCCCTCGTAGCAGCCGCTGCTGATCTGGCACAGGAGCCACTCTCCGAACAGCACCCGCGGGGCCCCCCTGCGGGCAGAGCAGGGCACAGGGTCAGGGCCGCGGCAGGGGTCCAGCCGCGCGGCCAGGACCGGCTCCGGACCGGAGCACCGGCAGAGCTCACCTCCCCTGAGCCAGGGCCATGTTCTCGGCGCTGCTTGCTGCGCGGACGGGGCAGTGGGCAGGGCAGGGGGTGGGATGCTGCCGCAGGTGAGGTAAGGGGGCTCTTCGTGTGTCACTAGAGGTGTCAGGTTGTGGCCACAGGTGTCAGCGTGACCAGGTGTCACAGATGTGACCCGGGTGTTGAGGGTCACAGGTGTGACGTAGGGCTTGTAGCCACCGATGTCGTCTAGGTGTGGATTGGCAAAGGTGGCTACAGCTGCGACTGCAGATGCGGTGGGCACGCACACGTGAAGTCACAGGTGTTGAGCCAGCGTCCAGGCCTGGACAGGCAGCCGCAAGCTGGACCCTGCGGAGACACGACCGGGAATGACCGCGTGGAAGAGGCAGGCCCAGGAGGCGCCTCGGGGAAAGCGAAACCGTGTCCCCAGAAAACGAAACCTAAAAAGCGCGATGACGGCTGCATTCCCCAGCCCCGCCGCCTCCCAGTCCTCGTCCTCCGAGCGTTCCCTTGCGCACCTACCCGACCCCACTTCCACGGCTCTGGGCTCCGGACCCTCCCTCCCCGGCCTCACCCCCGGGCGCCCCCACGTCCGCACTCCGCCCCTCCACACTCCGCGGCCGGTCCGTGCAGCGATCAAGAGGATCTGCACGGGACG
>NW_006203472.1:767894-771426 GCF_000334495.1 Tupaia belangeri chinensis | reverse complement strand
GTTCAAGGGGCCCCAGGTGTAGTGAGGGCGTCACGTGCTCCGACGGGCGCTGTCCCTAGCCGCTCCTCGGTTCTCCACCGCAGGGGACAGACCCCCGCCCCCGCCCTGCAGACCTGGGGATGGGGAGTCGCGGGGAGGCGGCCGGGGAAGCGGCTCCTCTACCCACCCGACTCAGCTCATTCGTGATCCGGCTGCTGCTTGTCTAGAAACACACCCTAGGCGCGTGTGGGGACCTCTGTCCCGGTCTGGATTGGAGGCGGCGGCGGGGCACCGTGGATTAAACCAGGACCCCAAAAGAAACCAGGCCCTTCTTTTGCACAAAAAGTAGATAACGGGAGGTGTAGCGTGTGTGGGAAGAGATGATCTGCACCCCTCGGATTCTTAGGAATTGCTCAGTCGTGGGACCGGCAGGTGGCATGGTGGTAAGAGCGCTGGACTCCCACATGGCCCACCATGATTCAGTCCCAACCTACCGGCTTGCTTTCTCGCTACCCCCACCCCCCACCCATGCCTCCCTGGTGAAATTTTAAAAATAATATATAAAATTAAGTGAATAATTCTAAAAAAACAAAACAAAACAAAACAAAAACCTCAGTCAAGCACGAACATTCAGGAGATTAAAACAGCTGGGACCGGGAACCAGCAGTTAGCGTAATGGCTATGTCGCTGGACTCCCACGTAGTCGACTGCGGTTCGCATCCCGGACCCAGTGACTTAAACTCACGCCGGGTGCGTGTGCGTGCGTGCCCAAGATCCCGAGAGGAGAATGGAGGAGAAGGGATTGCGGCGTGACCATCCCCCCTGGGGGGTGATTTCTCACTTTCTCTCTCTCTCTGTCTGTCTGGCGAGCGCATGCGCTCTATAGCGAAAACCTCTCCAAAAAAAAAAAAAAAAAAAAAAAATAACAGCTGGGCCCAGCCAGTGAAGTCTGGTGGAGGCGCCTGGAGTCCGGTGGGGTGGGCTCTGCAGGTGCAGGCCACACCTCTGCGAAAGCGGTGGTGGCTATGGGTGGATCCCACATGGGTTCTTTGTTTGCGGCTCAGTCTCCAACCAGCTGGGCAGACGCTGGGCAGGCATGTGGTTGCGTGCTCAAAATCTCCAGAGGACGGCGAGATGGAGAAGGGACTGCAGCGGGCCCACCCTTCATGAGGGCCTCTGTCTCTCTTCCCGGTGAGCGCTTATACCCTCTGACAATTTTTTTTTTTTTTTTAAATCTGGAAAGAACGAATTGTTCCTTTATTAGGAAAAGTGCCTAGGACCCAGGAGAGACAGTTTGGGAGTATGAAGGTAAAGTTCGGCCTGGGCCCACCCCTGAGGAAGCAGGGGGAGGTCTGCCCCGCCCAGGCTCCCAAGCCTCCCTCACCAGTTCCAGGACTCAGCCCACAGCTGGCCCGCCCGTCCCAGGTCTGCTTCTTGACTGCCAAGGGGAAGTGGTGCACAGGGTGCTGGCTGCCTCTACACCGTGCCCCCCAGAAGGTCCTGAGACCACCCCTACCTCGTGATTCTTCCTGGGGTGTTTGTTGGACAGGGGAGGTCAAAGTTGGGTGGGTGTTTGAGGTCCCCAGCGCAGGGTCCCTTCCCTCCTCGGGCTGTGGTCAGACCAGGAGAGGAACTTCCTGGCCGCCAGCTGGCACTCGGCCTCCGGAAGCCCCGGGCGGGCGCAGCAGGTGGTTCACAGGAAACAGCAAGAAGCCCTCCACGTCCACCCCACACACCCTAAAGACTCAGCGAGGGACTGGAGACAGGAGGTGCCCCAAGGTCGTCCCCCACGGACCAGGGAGGGATTCCAAAGTGGCACTTTATTCTGTGCAATGTGGAGAGGAGTGGAGGGGTGCAGAGGGGTGGCGCTAGATATATGTGGTGTCAGCGCCCGGAGCGCTCTGTCTCGGTCTGAATCCGCGTCCTCATCCCCACTGCCCTCGCTGCCTGAGTCGTCGGCGCCGTCTCCCTCCGGGGTGGGCGCGTTGAGCACGACCACGTCAGCCTCAGCTCCGATGTCCTCGCCGAACCACACGCCCTTGTAGCCCCCCTCGGGCCGCCGCTCCTTGGTCAGAATGGATCGCACCTCCGTGGGACTGCCCCCAGCCGGGCCTGCCACTGGAGACGCTGGGGCATGACCCACTGGGCTGGCGGGTGTCGGGGGCTCAGGAGACGCCAGAGGCTCAGGGAATGCGGGCTCCGAGGGTGTGGGTGGTGTCTCTGCAGGCGTGGGGTCCGTGGGGTCCGTGGGGCCCGTGGGGTCCGTGGGGCCCGGCTTCGGGTCTGGAGCAGGTACCCAGTTGGCCTCCTGGTCCTCTAGGAAGGCCTGGTTGTCGAACCCACGAGGCTGGGGCTCCTGGGGGCAGAGCAGCAGGGGCCTCAGCCGGATCACTTGCCACCAGGGACTGCCCCTCCTCCCCTGGAAGGTCTCTCTCTCTCAATTTCCCCCACTCCCCTCTGTCTCTGCCCACCTCCCTCTCCACCTCTCTCCACCTTCGCCCACCCCCTTCATCTCCCCCACCCCCTCTCCCTATCCCTCGCTTTCTCCTTCTCCCATCTTTCCATCACTGCCCCCCACCCCCTCACCTTTTTCCACCCCTAGGTCTGTCTCTGTCCACCCCTCCCCATCTGCCTGCCCGTCTGTCCCCGGCCTCTCCCCTTCTCTCTCCTTGCCCGTCCCCGCCCCAGGGCCTCACCGGAGCTTTCCCGGAGCAGCACTTGAGCCGGTGGCCATGGTGCTTGTAGATCAGGACCGCGAGGCTGAGGAGGCTCAGCAGCAGCAGCGCACCCAGCACGCCCCCCAGGGCCGCCATGTCCACCACAGAGAAGCGCCGGTCCTTTGCCAGGTCCCCACCTGTCACACCAGAGCTGTCTCCTCCCGGAGGTCCTGCAGAACACACCATTTGGTTTCCTGGGAGGACACTCCGGGGACCTCCCACCTGACCTGAGCCAGGCTCAGCACACCCTGAAAGCCCGGAGCTGAGGTCCCCCACACTAGGGACCTGTGTGTCCCAGGGGCCCGGAGGACTGCTGCGCAAGGTAGGGATGGGGACAGCACCAGGCTGCGCCGGCACGGGGGAGGCAGGGGCAGCACCATAAGAAGGGCCCGGGCCGGGGAGGCCTGGACTTGAGGCTGGCCTGTCCTGCCTTCTGCACACTTCCACTGGTGTCCTCGTGGGGGGCAGCCCTGCTGTCAGTCTGCATCAGACGAGGCAGGCAGCCTCTGTGGGATTTCAGGGTCTAGGAGATCGGGTCGGCCCACCTGGGATGGCCCCTGGCCCACAGTGTCCCCTGTGCACTCAGTCCTGAGTCAGTGAGGGTGAGGGTGAGTACCTGAGGACAGGGAGGTGCTGGTTCCTAAAGTGGGGGGCTTCGGCTGAGAGGTTCCTGGCTGCGGGGTCTGTGTTGAGCCCCCACCAGGTGTGGATGGTTGGGGGGAGGTGCTGGTTCCTAAAGTGGGGGGCTTCGGTTGAGAGGTTCCTGGCTGTGGGGTCTGTGTTGAGCCCCCACCAGGTGTGGATGTTGGGGGGGGGGTGCTGGGTCCTTAAGCGGG
>NW_006203472.1:762887-765375 GCF_000334495.1 Tupaia belangeri chinensis | reverse complement strand
GCCGGGGAGGCCTGGACTTGAGCCTGGCCTGTCCTGCCTTCTGCACACTTCCACTGGTGTCCTCGTGGGGGGCAGCCCTGCTGTCAGTCTGCATCAGACGAGGCAGGCAGCCTCTGTGGGATTTCAGGGTCTAGGAGATCGGGTCGGCCCACCTGGGATGGCCCCTGGCCCACAGTGTCCCCTGTGCACTCAGTCCTGAGTCAGTGAGGGTGAGGGTGAGTACCTGAGGACAGGGAGGTGCTGGTTCCTAAAGTGGGGGGCTTCGGCTGAGAGGTTCCTGGCTGCGGGGTCTGTGTTGAGCCCCCACCAGGTGTGGATGGTTGGGGGGAGGTGCTGGTTCCTAAAGTGGGGGGCTTCGGTTGAGAGGTTCCTGGCTGCGGGGTCTGTGTTGAGCCCCCACCAGGTGTGGATGGTTGGGGGGAGGTGCTGGTTCCTAAAGTGGGGGGCTTCGGTTGAGAGGTTCCTGGCTGCGGGGTCTGTGTTGAGCCCCCACCAGGTGTGGATGGTTGGGGGGAGGTGCTGGTTCCTAAAGTGGGGGGCTTCGGTTGAGAGGTTCCTGGCTGCGGGGTCTGTGTTGAGCCCCCACCAGGTGTGGATGGTTGGGGGGAGGTGCTGGTTCCTAAAGTGGGGGGCTTCGGTTGAGAGGTTCCTGGCTGCGGGGTCTGTGTTGAGCCCCCACCAGGTGTGGATGGTTGGGGGGAGGTGCTGGTTCCTCCTTGGGGGGGGCCCACGGGTGTGGACAAGCCAGGAGGCGGGCCAGCAGTCCCCCCAGAGGTGGTGGAGGGCGCCTGAGAGGGTCCAGGGGCTGAAGTGGAGCTGCTGGGTGGCCGAGGTGTTCCTCCAGTGTCCGGAGACGTGGAGGGACCTAGAGGCCGGGACAGTACCTGGGCTTGCCTCTGCCCCGTGTCCCTGCCCTGGGAAGGAGCCACCCACCCGGCAGACCCCACGGGGGCTCCCTGGGACCCCCAGAGACCAACCTGGGGGCTGCTCCTGTGCTGAGACTCGTATCTCAGCAACGGTGGTCGCTGTGCCCAGAGTCATCGTGTTCTTGGCTTCAACCTGAGGCAGGAAAGGGGCTCGTCCCTTCCAGGGTCCTCTTTGGCCACCCCCCAGGAGAGGCCTGGCCCCCTGCCCTGCACCTCTGCGTAGAAGACCCCCTCCTGCATCAGCTCGACTGCCGTCAGCACGGCCTCGCCAGCCATCTGGAAGTCTGAGTGGTTGGTGATCCGGTATGTGATGGCTGAGGTGAGGTCCTGGGCACAATGCTCATGAGTTCTGGGCTGAGGCTGTCCCTGGCCTCCCAAACCGCCCCACAGAGGGGGTGCCCGGCAGACTCAGGGGCCAGCGGGAAGCTGTGGGGTCCCTGGGCAGCCCTTCGAGGGGCTCCTCACCGGGAACTCTGGGTCCTGAGCCTGGATCCTCAGAGGCTGCGAGGGGTTGGCTGCATCCTGGACGGCCACACCCACCCCAGAGCCGAGCGCCACAAGGCCACGGTACAGGCTCTGGGGGAAGCGGAGCAGGCTCCCGTTCCCGGCCTCCACGGTGACCTGGGTCACCGAGTAGCGGGCGTGGTCGGCCTGCTCTCCCTGGGGACAGCGAGGAGGCAGCAGTGACCGGCAAGTCCTTGAAGGTCTGGCTGCTGCTGCGGATGGGGGCTTGGGAAGGGTGGGCGGGGACCTGGCTGGGGACTCCTGCCGGCCACCCCATGCTCACGCCTACCTTCACCAGCAGGACGAAGGTCTTGGGGCTGGGGACACTCCTGGCCATGGTTAGGTTGCCCGAGTCTGGGTCGATGGCAAATATGCTGTCCTCGTTTCCTGGAGGAGAGGTGGGTGCGTCCGGCCTTGGCCCCTCCTGAGGTCCAGGTCCCGGCTGGCTCAGCCAAGGCGGGGGTGGGGGGGGCCCAGGCGTGCTGGCAGGCCCGGCCCTCACTCACCCTGCACGATGCTGTAGATGATGCGCTGGTTGATGGCCCGGTCCCCGTCCTCGGCGTAGATGGGCCCTGGACTCAGGACGAGGGGCGAGGGCTGCAGGGGTGGCAGAGGGAGGGGACATTGTGGGTCTCGGCTCGCCCCCCTCCGCCCCTCCCTATCTGACATGCAGTGACGGAGCCCCCGACTCAGCGCCAACAGGTGGCCGGTCCCCGCCTGCCCGGCTCACGCCTGCTGGCCCAGGACCATGACCCATATTCCTTTGCATCTTGGGTCACTTTGTCTAAAGACATTCTGACCAGTCCGAGCAATGCTTGTCACCACCGGTAAGGAGACCTTTGGGGAGGGAGAGACTTCACAGGGCACCGGGCAGCCCCAGCCCGGGCCCTACCTGCCCCCGCCCTGTGCCTTGGTGCTGCGAGGCGCTGCTGGGAAGAGGAGTGAGGTCCCCGGAGCAGCAGCACGGCCCAGGGCCTCCTGGTCTGTCCACGCACACTGCGGTCAGCCTGCTCCCCTCCCACCGTGCAGCCTGGGGGGACTAGCTGACAAGGAATGCC
>NW_006203472.1:762512-762821 GCF_000334495.1 Tupaia belangeri chinensis | reverse complement strand
CAGAATCACAAGGAATCGCCCCCACCCTGATCCTGACCTGGGCCTTTCTTGGTCCTAGCCTTGGACTTGACCTGACCTCTCCTGACCCCTGCCTCCAACCTGCTACGATGCCCCTGGGTGCTGCCCGTTACCAGCTGGTGCCCGATGGGGACAGCCCCACGGTACTGGGCCTGGATGCAGATGTAGCCGTCTGAGTAGGTACAGGGCAGGAACCAGGGGGGCCGCAGGTCGGCGGGCAGCACGTGCAGGACCAGGGTGGCCGTGGCCGTGTGGCTGGGCTCGACATTCTCCTCCCGAGTGTCCTGCAGC
>NW_006203472.1:755361-762501 GCF_000334495.1 Tupaia belangeri chinensis | reverse complement strand
GGTGGTCCTCCGGCGCCCCCCCCCTGCCGGTCAGGCGGGGCTCAGGACCCAGGGCTCGGGGCCGAGTGTCCTGCAGCAGCCCACCCCTCCCCCCCCTGCCGGTCAGGCGGGGCTCGGGGCCCGGGGCTCGGGGCCGAGCGGCCTGCTCACCCGCACCAGCAGCTGGAAAGTCATGTCTGGCCACTTGTAGAAGTCCAGGGAGCGGTCCAGCCTCAAGGAGGGGCGGTTCGCACCCAGCAGGGAGAAAAAGTCACCGGCACCCTGGGAGGGGGAAGGGCACAGCCTGAGACCCTGGGAAGACGGGGTGGGGGTGCGTTGAGGCAGGGGTGGGGGTCACTGACTGGGGTTACTTCCTGGAGGGTATAGTACAGGGTGTCGTCTATGTCAAGGTCCTCGGCCTCCAGCTCTGTCTCAGGGATGACGATGGAGCTTACTTTAGTGTCCTGGGATGGAGAGGGGGTTGATTGGACCATGCCTGTGACCCCCCTAGCCAAGCACCCCCAAAGCCTCTGTTCTCTCGCCCTGTGCCCAGGCCCCCAGCCAGCTGGGACCAGCCTGGCTCTGTGGTCCCACCTCCTCCACGTCTGCCTCCTTGGTGGTGAAGCCGAACGCCGGGGCATTGTCGTTGATGTCCAGCACTATCACCAGCACCCGCAGCTGAGTGACCTGCAGGGGGCAGTCGTCAGCCTCCTCCCAAGCTGTCTCCCCACCTGGCCAGGGACTTACGGCTAAGAAGAAAAAGCTAACTTATAAGGTACACAGACAGGGATCAGCGTAGGGACCAGCAGCGGACTCCCACGTAGTCCACCACAGTTCCAGTCCCAGACCTGGTGGCTTCAAACTCACCCGGGGGCGTGCATATGTGTGTCCAAGATCCCATGAGGAGAATGGAGAAGGGATTGCAGCATGGCCCCTCTGGGAGGCGATTTCTTTCTGTCTCTCTGTCTCTCCCTGTCTCTCCAGTTAGTGCCCACCCCCTATAGCGAAAATCTCTCTTTAAAAAAAGAAAAGGAAGTGATGGATGACCCGGAGAAAATTTGTAAAATACAGAGGATGCAACTGGCAGCATCTCAAAGGAGGACAATCGCAAAACTGGGTTTCTTCAGAAATCAATCCCCAGGGTCCAACAGGCGGCACTGTGGATAAGGAGCTGGACTCCCACAAGGCCAGCTGCAGTTCAAGTCCTGGACCTGGTGGCTTCAAACTCACGCCAGGCATGTGCATGTGCCCGAGACCCCAGGAAGAGAATGGAGGAGAAGGGATTGTGGTGTGGCCATACCCCCTCGGGGGTGATTTCTCACTCTCCCTTTCACTCTCTCTCTATTGTTGAGCACACACATCTTATGGCGAAAACCTCTAAAAAAATAATAATAAATAAATAAAATAAAATAAATAATACTTTTAAAAAAATCAATCCCTGGGGCTGGCAGGTGGCGTAGTAAAGCTCTGACTCCCACATGGCCGACTGTAGTTCAAGTCCTGGACATGGTAGTTTGCAAATCACATTGGGCATGTGTGCGTGCATGCCCAAAATCTGAGGAGAATGGAGGAGAAGGGATTGTGGCATGGCCATCTCCCCGTGAGTGCTTTCTCACTTTCCTTCTCTCTGGCTCTGTTGGCCTCTCTCCTCTCTGGCATGTACATGCACCCTATGAGCAGAAATCTTAAAAAAAAGGGAACCAGCAGTTAGCGTAATGGCTATGTCGCTGGACCCACGTAGTCAACCGCGGTTCGTGTCCCGGACCCGGTGGCTTAAAACTCACGCCGGGTGCATGTGCGTGCGTGCCCAAGATCCCGAGAGGAGAATGGAGGAGAAGGGATTGCAGCGTGGCCATCCCCCCTGGGGGGTGATTTCTCACTTTCTGTCTCTCTGTCTCTGTCTGGCTGGTGAGCGCACGCGCCCTATAGCGAGAAAAACTCTCAAAAAAAAGAAAAGAAAAAATCAATCCCCAAGGACAAAAGAGAAATGGGAAGCAGGGTGGTCAAAGAAACACAGGCCATCTGGGTGGTGCCGCAGTAATGCGCCACTCGAGAAGCGAGTCCTCACGGGGCCCACAGTTCAAATCCCTGGTCAGCCTGGAACACACTCAGCACACGTGTGAGCACCACATTGCCAATGGGCTGGAGAGCTGGAGGAGGGCTCTGCTGTGACTGGACCCTGGGACCAGACCCCGTGGCGAGTCCTCCTCTCTCTCACTCTGACGAGCATGTGCATGAGCCCGTCACAAATAAAGGGTGAAACATTTAGTAAAAAACGCAGGAATAAAAGGGGCCGGGCAGTGGCATGGTGGTTAAGGCAGATAGATCCCATAAGGCCAACTGCATGGTTCAAGAACTGGCCTGGTGACTTGAATCACACCAAGCACATGTGCGTGCGCCCAGAATCCCGACAGGAGAATGGAAGGGACTGCAGCGCGGCCGTCCCCCGGGGTGATTCCTCGCTTTCCCTCTCTCCGTCTCTCCTCTAGCAATAAATAGGTCAATGACACTGGGAAGCCCAGGGGCTGCTGCAGCTCAAGGCCAGCACAGCGCCCTTCAAGGCTCAGAGCCCAACGGCCAGCCGTGGGTTCGACCCCAGGTCCTGGTATCCAGGACCTCGAGAAGCTGGAGCCTGAAGGAAGGGGAGTGTGGCTTGACCACACCCTGGGAAGGGTGCTCGCTCGCTCTCTCCCTCTCAAAAAAGAGGAACTTAAACGACTGTAAACCCATGGCATCCTGTGGACTTTGCGTACATGCTGATCAGTGTATCGGCAGGCCCTGTGCGGGCCGCGGGGAATGCGGACAGCCCTGGATGCTGGAGGGTGGAAAGGACTCGTCTGCTTTTCTCGGACCTGACAGCGGTACAGTGGTTATATTGAAAAAGAAAGGTCCTGGAGTGAGCAGATGGCTGTGGCTGTTAGGTCACTAGACTTGCACATGGCTGACCACAGTTCGAGTCCTGGACCCAGTGGCTTCAAACTCACACAGGGCACGTGTGTGTGTGCCCAAGATCCCAGGAGGAGAGTGGAGGAGAAGGGATTGTGGTGTGGCCATCCCCCCTGGGGGGTGATTTCTCTCTTTCTGTCTCTCTGTCTTACAAAATTAAAAATAAAAATAAAACAAATAAGTAAAGAAAGGTCCTCAATCCCTCGAGACACGCTGCGAGAATACCTTGTGATAAAGGGAGAGCCTTGGCGGGGTGGGTCCTGTGTTCCACCCCCCTGCCACTGCATGTTCGCCATTTTCCTTAACCCAAGGCTGAGCAGATGAAGCCAGGGTGGGGACTACCACGCTGGGGCGAGGGGTTGGGATCCCTCTGAAGAGTGTGTACCTGGGCAGTTGAGAGGGGTCTGTCTGCCAAGGCCCAGCGTCCCAGCCCTGCACACTGCAGTGACAAACAGCTTTGACTACGGGTGGGAAAGGGGCCCTGGATGTGCTGGGCAGGGCAGGGCTCATCTTTGTTCAGGAGACTGGACAGGGGTGGGCGCGGGGCCAGAGGGGAAGGTTCTGGAAAGGAGACGCTGGTGGTCGATTTCGGAGATGGCGAGTCTGGAGCTCAGGTCAGAGTCTGGGCTAGAGGAAGTGTAGGCATTGGCAGCAGAGGGGTGACATTCAGAGACACCTGGATGAGGTCACCAAGGAGTGGCCCTGACTGGGCAGAACGGAGGCACGGCCCCAGCCCTAGATGTCTGCCGAGGGCCAGCAGGGCAAGGCGGACGGGGAGGCCGGCGGGGAGGGCCGGGCTGTGACTCACCACGATGTCGCCCCTCTTGCACTCCAGGTGAGCCTGCAGCACCTTCTCCTTCTGTGGAGGCACACGGGCGAGGGTGTTGGCAATGGCCAGCCTGCGACCACACACACTCCCCGGTCCTCAGGTGACGACTAGCCAGGGGGCAGGGGCTCACCCAGGCCCGTCACGGATGCTAAGTCCCACGGGCGCCCCTGGCAGCTTCGTCCCCAAATCCTCCCCGGCCCGCCAAGTTGGGTCAGCCATTGCCTGGCAGTGTGGGTGGCCGCAGGGCCCTTCGGACTCCCCAAGACTGTGACTGGAAGGTCCCCTGAAAGCCCTTCCCCCGGGAAGGGGTGTGGGTACCCGCTGTACCTCGTAGTCGGGAGTCACGTTGAGAAACAGTTGATTCCCCACGATCCGAAAGGCCAAGCTGGTGGACGAGACTCCCAGGGTCACTTGCTGGCCCAGCGGGACGGAGATGTTAACCAGGGGCTCTGTGATGGTCGTGTTCTCCTGGACTTCCAAGACGGTCTTGCTCACAGAGCAGACTGCAAGGTCGGGGAGGAGGTGGGTGCCCGCCCGGCCTCTCCCCAGCCCGCCTGGCCCGCCTGCACCTACTCTCAGTCTGGGTCGCAGCCCCCGGAGGCTGGCCGAGAAGCCCCACGAGCAGCAGCAGCAGCAGGGGGGGCCACCGCTGGGCCGGAGTCCCCATCCTGACTGGCACCTGGCAGAGGGTCCTGGCCGGTCTTACAGTCTGGCGTCCAAGACCGGGCCACTTCCTGCCCAGCAACCTTCGCCCCTGCCAGGCGCCGCCCCGTTTTATGGACTTTTACAACCAGCCCCACGAAGGGGGCTCCCGCTGGCCGGCAGGGCCTCCCTCGGAGGAGGAGCCAGGCAGGGTGAGCCCCCAGACATCACAACACAAGCAGGAGACGGAGAGCTGCTTCGGGTGCCTCGGGCTTGGGGGGCTTGGGCGAGAGGCAGAGCCGGGCAGGAGAGGTAACAGGGTGGGTGGAAGGGAGGTGGCTGGGGGCAGGGGCAGCGGTGGGGCCTAGGGCCTGCGCAGGGGCTACCCCGGCCTGCCCCTCTGTATGGCTTCTCCCCAGAACCTCCGTCAGGGAAGGCCGCCTCTCCTAAGGCCAGCCTTTGAGCACGGAGACCCCACCCCACCCCCTCCCTGCATCTTGGTGTCCTGGGACATCCCTGCCCCTCCCAGGGACATTCCTTCCAGTCGAGCTGGCTCTCCAGGTGGAGCTGGGCAGGCCGTGGTGATAGAGATGAGGGGCTTCTTCGCGGGGCAGCTGGGAGGTCCTGGGTGGCTGTGCCCAGAGGCTGGGTCCTGGTGAGGCTCTCTGGCCCGGCCCCCAGCTGCTCTGTCCCCATCTTTCTTTGCACACACACCCCCAGCCCCTGCTAACTGGAGAGGCGGAGGGGTGAGGCCAGGAGAGGGGGCAGCGGGGTGGGGCTGCCTGAGCTTCTGGGTTTTCCTTTTTATTTACTAATTTTTTTAAAAGAGATTTTTGCCTTAGGGTGTGTGCCAGAGAGAAACAGAGATGGTGAGAGGGAAAGTGAGAAATCACCCCCAGGGGAGTTGGCCATGCCGCAATCCCCTCTCCATTCTCCTCCCAGGATCTTGGGCATGCACACACACGCGCCTGGCATGATTTTCAAGCCACCAGATCTGGGACTCAAACCATGGTTGGCCATATGGGAGTCCCGTGACATAGCCAATATGCCATCTGCTGACCTTCTGGTTTTTCCTTTTTAGAAAAAAATTATTTATTTCATTCCATTTGTTATTATTATTATTTAATCTGACCAGACAGAGAGAAAGAGGAAGTGAGAGAGCCAGCTGCCAGGTCCCGGACTCGAACCATGGTTGGCCATGTGGGAATCCAGCGTCCCCAACCATCATGCCACCTGCCGGGCCCCCTGGTTTTTCCTTTTTAAAAAGCTTGCCAGAGGGCATGGGCACCCACCAGAGAGAGAGAGATGGAGAGGAGCAAGCACCTTCTGATGGGGTGCAGGTACACTGCAGCCCCTTCTCCCTCCCTCACCCCGTCGGGACTGGGGGCACCTGGTGTGCCTTCCGGGCGCCAGGCCCAGGACTTGGACTGGCCAGTCGGCTGTGTGGTTCTCCTTCGCTGGGGACCAAGCTCTGCGCGCTGGCTTCCTGCACTGGCGTCCTGGCCGTATCACCTGGTCCCCTGAGAACCCCACCCACTAGGGGCTGCTCACAGGCTGAGCCGTCATGCCACCTGTCCCAGACCTTCAGCCCACACGTGCCAGTCCAGGCATACACTCGTGCCCTGGCTCTGGAGGACTCTCGCACCTCGGCTGGCACCCACCTGCCACCTCTTCTTTTTCCCTCCGTTTACTGTGTGTTTGTGGAGAGAGACAGGGACAGGGACAGGGACGAGGACGGAGAGGGGAAGTGAGAAAGGGCCCCGGGGAGGGGCTGGGGGCGCACCACACACATGCGCTGGGTTCCACTCAGCTGCTCGGCCAGCCACTAGGGCCAGCTGCCTGCAGCACCAGGACAGGGCCAGCCTTGGCCTCCTCCCGACCCGCCTCCTCCCGACCGGCCTCCTGCCCCGGCCCGGTACTCTCTTCTCTCCATAGACCCTGCCTACCCCCGGCCAGGGTCAAGGGTGTCCTGAACCCCCACCTTCTAGGAGGAAGACGGGTGGGTGCGGGCCCTGGGAAGTTCAGTCCTGGACAGGAGGTGGCCCCAGGCCGGCGACAGCGGGGAGGCGCCCAGCTGGCCTCCCAGGTGTAAAGGGCAGCTGGGCGTGGTGGCAGGTCTAGAGCTGGACGCAGGGGCCCTCCCCTGACCCCGCGGGCGGGCTGCCACCACATGGGCGGCCCAGATCTCGAGACGCCAGGGTCTGAATTCCTCCTTTATTGACGCCAAATACAACCTCTTGCCCTCCCCCTCCCTGCGGGCTCCGCTGGAGGCCCCTCTCCTCAGAGCCTCCTCCGACCCCGGGTTCCTTCCGCAGAGGCGCTGGCGGGCTCCGAAACCGTGACCCCAGCCCTGGGTCCGGGAGGCAGCCAGGGAGTCCAGGCACGACCCAGGGGGGCCCTCGGGGGCATCCTGCGGAGACAGGTTATTCGGGCTGGATCTGCCCTGGTCACCAGTGCTGACCCGGCCCGAGACGGGAGGGAGGGTGTGGAGAGGCGTCCTCAGTGGGGTGCTCACCAGGCCCGCAGGGCAGGCGCGTCCGACCACAGCAGGCAGAGCTGGCCCTCGGCGGGCGTGGACCAGGCCGTGCCGTTCTCCGCGTCCTGCTCGCTGCGCCCCCACCAGCCCCAAGTCAGAGTTAGCGGCGGGGTGGGGGTGCGGGCACCGTGCCAGGCCTGGCCCCCTCGGCGCGCGCCCCCGCGCCTCCCCTCCCGGGGCGCAGCGCGCGCCCGCCCCCCCTGCCCCT
>NW_006203472.1:754280-754746 GCF_000334495.1 Tupaia belangeri chinensis | reverse complement strand
GCGACTCTGAGGCAGGGAGAGGCCCGTGGCAGCGGGAAAGGGGCAGGGTGGCCAGGGGCCAGTGCCTCGGGGTTGCGAGGACAGAGGTGGGCCACTGAAGGCCCTGGGTGATGGCAGGGTCAAGGCCGCCCTGGAGAACCCCGGCAGGAGGAGGGGCCCTAGGCCTTACCCCAGACAGCGCAGGCCAGGCAGCCCAAGGACAGTGGCGGGCGGGAGGGAGGGCAGAGCAGGGGCGAGGAAGGGCTCCTAGACATTTTCTTTTTTCCAGAGTTGAGCCAAGTTCAGACTGGTGACATACAGACGCAGAGAGAAGGGGAGGGGTGCAGGTCAAAGGGGGTTTAGTAAAGTCAGACTAAAAAACCCTGTTCTCGGACAGGCAGGTCCGTGGCGGTTAAGAGCCCTGGACTCCCACATGCCTAAGCGTGGTTCCAGTCCTGGGCCTGGCGGCTTGCTTTTTCACTTTACC
>NW_006203472.1:751196-753554 GCF_000334495.1 Tupaia belangeri chinensis | reverse complement strand
CCCTCTAGCCAAAATTTTATAGAAATTGAAGAGTTTGTACTCAAATAAGGAAACTAGGTGAAAGAGGAGAGTTTTTATTTTTTTAAGGCAGATTACTTTTTAGAATTATTCCTCTTTTTTTATTTATCCGTTCATTTATTTTAATTTGACCAGAGAGAGACACACAGAAAGAGAGAGAGAGAAAGTGAGAAAGCAAGCTACCCGGTCCAGGGCTCAAACCGTGGTCCTCCATGTGGGAGCATCCAGGGCCTTAACCACCATGCCACCTGCTGGTCCCAAAAGAGGAGGGTTTTAAACCATAGTATCCTGGTTGTTTCGGCAAAGTGCTTTGTATTGAGGACAAATACTTTACTACCAAATATGCCAGGATGCCCCTCTGTCATAAGTGAATTGCTGGTGTTTTTCTATACCTGGAATACCATGCGTGTTTTATTTACTGGATGTCTACATTTTGGGAAGGAAGACATTTTTGTTTATTAAAACAAATGGAATATTTGTAATTTCTTGTTCCAGACACAGACTTTAATAGCATAACAAAATTTGTTGTTTTCTTATGAATTTATACTTTCTAAGTAAAGACCGGAAAATAAAAACTGGGGGAAAGAATAGGCGTGGCTAATCAAATGCTGTCTTGGTTTTTTTAAATGAGAAGATTGTTTTATTTTTAACACTAAAGATGAGAGCTGTTCCTTAGCAAATTTGTTTAGAAAGATCATTTTATGTTTTGAGTTGCCCCATCCTGTATATGAAACAAATTTGATTACTGTCATCTTAAGTTCCTTTACTTTGTAGTTGTTCTTGTACTTTAAAAAGAAATACCACATTATTTCATGTCTTTAAAAATGTTTAAAATGTGACCTACCAAACACTGCAAATGGTTTAAAACAAGATAACGTGAAAATACGAGAACTTAGAAGAATTCTTCACGTCACAAGGATTTTATTTGAGGATGTGCCTTTGACTTATTTGGGACATTTTTAAGATACTTCGTGTTTGTAATAATCGTTAAAGAGCCTGGAAATAAAAATTTTGCTTAATTCATTTTTTAAAAAATAAATAACCGAGAGTCTGGAGGGCCAGCAGGGGAGGTGGAGGTTAAGGCGGCTGGATCCCACGTGGCCAACTGCAGATGGAGCCCCAGACCTAGTGGCCTGAAATCATGCCAGGCTCATGTGTGTGCCCAAAATCCCAGGAGAAGGGATAGCGCCGTAGCCCCGGTGGGGTGGTTGCTGACGTTCTCTCTCTCTCTCTGTCTCCCTCTCTCACAAGCGTATGTGCCCTAGACAAAAAGTAATAATAATAATAATAATAATAATAATGGAATGTGGTATCCTTCACACACTCCCTCACCCAGGTTCCCCTACTTTTATTTCTTCTTTTAGTTTTTGCTATAGGGCATGCGCACTAGCCAGACAGAGCCAGGGGAGGGGAGAAATCACCCGCAGGGGGCTGGCCATGCTGCAATCCCTCCATTCCTCTCCCAGGATTTTGGACACGCATGCACGTGTACTTGGCATGATTTTCAAGCCGCAGGATCCAGGACTCCACCCGCACAGTCCACCGTGTGGGATCCAGCCGCCTTGACCTCCATGCCCCTAGTATTAACGACTTGGAATAGTGTGGTCTGTTTGCTTTGATTGGTGAGCCAATATTTACACATTCTTATCACCCCCAGTTCGTGATTGGCTTTAGAACGGGTGGCGGATATGCCATGGGTTTGCACAAGTGTACCCCGTGCCCACCGGATAGGGTTTCACTCTGCAGTCCTTGGGCCTCACCTATTCATCCCTCCCGCCCTTGACCCATGAAAGCCACCGGTCTTCCATGTCACCACCCCTCCCCTTCCCCAGGACATCACATAGCGACAACCGCAAGCCCTGTAGCCCTTGCAGAGTGGCGTCCCTCACGGTCACAGCACTTCAGGTTCCTGCCCGTCTCCGTGGCTTGATAGCTCATTTCTTTTTAGTATTGAATAACACTCCATTGTTTGGAGTCAGCAGGTGATGTAGTGGTTAAGGTGCTGGACTCTCACATGACGGATGGCGGTTCGAGTCCCAGACCCGGTGACTTGCTTTCTCACTCTCCCACTCTCTCTCTGGTCTAATTAATTAATTAAAATAATAATAGTAATAATATTTTAAAATAATTGTTTAATTTTATTTATTCATTCATTTTATTTTAATTTGACCAGAGAGACACATGCACACACATAGAGAAAGAGAGACAGAAAAAGAGGGAAAGTGAGAAAGTAAGCTGCCAGGTCCAGGACTCGAACTGTAATCAGCCATGTGGGAGTGTCCAGCACCCTAACCACTATGCCACCTGCTGGTCCCATTAAATAATTAAGGAACCAGCCGG
>NW_006203472.1:748063-751042 GCF_000334495.1 Tupaia belangeri chinensis | reverse complement strand
GATTTCTCGCTTTCTGTCTCTCTATCTCTCTCTGTCTGTCTGGCGAGTGCACATATCCTATAGCAAAAGTCTCTCAAAAAAAAATTATTTAAAAAAATACTCCATGTTTGTGCCGTAGTGTTTGTTCTGTCACCTACCAAGGGGCCACTTAGCTGCTTCCGGGTTCTGGGGATTATGAGTCAAGTTCTTACAAATATTTCTGGACAGTTTTCTTTCTTTCTTTGTTTTTGGTGTTCTTTTTTCTATAAAGAAACAGAGCTGGAGAGATGGGAAGTGAGGAAGCACCCCTGCAGGAAGGCTGTGCCGCAGTGCCCTCCTCTACTTTCCTATCAGGAGTCCGGACACACGCAGCCGCGCCTGGGTCCGGGAGCAACCCAAGCAGGGAAGCGTGTGGTCGCTCACGTGCGTCCTCCAGCGGCCGTGGGCAGCTCACGTGGGCACAGTTTTCTAGTTCGGGCAAACTGGTATGGTCGCAGTTGTCTGACCATGTGGTGGGGGTATTTTTTTTTTTTAAGAATTATTATGTTTTTGAGAGGTTTTTGCTATAGGGCGCGTGCACTTGCCAGGCAGAGACAGAGACAGAGAGACAGAAAGCGAGTAATCACCCCCCCAGGGGGGATGGCCATGCTGCAGTCCCTTCTCCTCCATGCTCCCCTCGGGATCTTGGGCATGCACGCATGTGTTTAAGTCACTGGGTCCAGGACTTGAACCACGGTCGACTGGGATTCCAGCAACATAGCCGTTACGCCAACTGCTGGTCCCTTGAGTCTTTTTTTATCATGACAGGCTGATGGATCTTGTGAAATGCTTCCTCTGCATCAGCGGAGATGCTCATAGGGGCTTTTTCTAATCACCCCCCCAGGGGGGATGGCCATGCTGCAGTCCCTTCTCCTCCATTCTCCCCTCGGGATCTTGGGCATGCACGCATGTGTTTAAGTCACTGGGTCCAGGACTTGAACCACGGTCGACTGGGATTCCAGCAACATAGCCGTTACGCCAACTGCTGGTCCCTTGAGTCTTTTTTTATCATGACAGGCTGATGGATCTTGTGAAATGCTTCCTCTGCATCAGCGGAGATGCTCATAGGGGCTTTTTCTACACCCTGTTAGTGTGGTTATTACATCGACTGCGTTCCATCGGTTGAATCGCCCTTGCATGCCTGAGGCAGATCCCAGTGGTCATTGTAACCCTTTAAAAAATGCTTCTAAATCCTGCCTGCTTGTATTTTGGGGAGAATTTTTGCATCTATATTCTTAGGGGATATTCATCTGACCTTTTTTTTTTAAGAGAGAAATTTTTGCTATAGGGCTCGTGCACTTGCCAGAGAGTGACAAAGAGAGACAGGAAGTGAGAACTCACCCCAGAGGGGATGGCCAGGGCACAATCCCTTCTCTTTCATTCCATTTTGGGCATGCAAGCCATTGGGTTCAGGACTTGAACCATAGTCAGCCATGTGGGAGTCCAGCAACTTAACTGCTAAGCCATCTGCTGGCCCCAGGAATTTTCTTTCTTACAGTATCATTACTATTGAGATTTTAAGAAAATAATTATTTAACTTTATTTATTTATTTTAATTTGACCAGAGAGGGACAGAGTGAGAGAGAGAGAGAGAGAGAGAAAGTGAAAAAGCAAGCCGCCAGGTCTGAGACTCGAACTTTGGTGAGCCATGTGGGAGTCCAGCGCCCTTAACCACCACACCACCTGCTGGCCCCTACTACTGAGTTTTGAGAGTCTTTTATATATTTTGTATATGAGCCATCTGATGAATATATTATTTGCTAGTATTTTCTTTTATTCTGTGGCTGGAAGTTCTTAATTTTTTTAGAATTTTTTTATTTAGCTTTATTCATGTATCTATCTATTTATTTAAAATTGTATTTATTATTATTTTTTCAGTTTGATCAGACAGAGAGAGGGAAAGTGAGAGAGCAAGCCGCCAGGTCCAGGACCTGAACCACGGTCAGCCATGTTGGAATCCAGTGCCTTTAACCACCACACCACCTGCTGGTCCCATGTATTTACTTATTTTAATTTGACCAGAGAGGGACAGAGTGAGAGAGAGGGAAAGTGAGAAAGCAAACTGTCAGATCTGGGACTCGAACTGCAGTTGGCCATGTGGGAGTCCAGCACCTTAACCACTATGTCACCTGCTGGCTTCCAGAAGTTTTTTATTTTGAAGAAATTCAGCTTCTCTATATTTTTTCATTTGAAGATAGTGCTCTTGGGACCGGCAGGTGGCATGGTGATTGAGGTGCTAGACTCCCACATGGCTCACTGTGGTTTGAGTCCTGAACCTGCTAGGTTGAAAATCACACCAGGCACACGCGCATGCAGGCCCCAAATCCCAGTACTCTTACTGGGATAGAGGAGAAGAGATTGTGGGGTGGCCCTCCTCCTGGGGCCCGATCTCTCTCTCCCTCACCGCCTCTCTTTGGCAAGTACATGGGCCCTATGGCAAGACCTAAAAAAGGAAAGTGCTCCTAGTGTCTAGTCTAAAACTTTGCCTGGTCCCAGCTTACAACTCGCTTCCATCTTTGTGCAAGGACCTTATAGTTTAAATAAAAGCCTTATTTACATTGAATTCTAGGATTCATTCTGAGTTTTATACAAAGGCCGAGGATTTCATTTTTGCATACAAATGTCCAATTGTCTCAGCGCTCTGCTGGAGAAATTCTTTCTCCTTTCTGTACTTTTTTAAAAAAATAGATTTATTTATTTTTATTTGTTATTATCATTTACCTATTAATTTGACCAGAGGGAGACAGAGAAAGAGAGAGCAAGGTGCCAGGTCTGGGACTTGAACCATGGTCAGCCATGTGGGAGTCCAATATCTTAACCACCATGCCATCTGCTGGCTCCATCCTTTCTGTACCTTTTGCACAGTCATAAAAAAATATCAGTTGTTTGGGACCAGCAGTTGGCGTAATGGCTATGTTGCTGGACTCCCACGTAGTCGACCGCGGTTCGTGTCCCGGACCC
>NW_006203472.1:744337-747947 GCF_000334495.1 Tupaia belangeri chinensis | reverse complement strand
CTTTTTGTCTCTCTGTCTCTGTCTGGCGAGTGCACACGCCCTATAGCGAAAACCTCTCTAAAAAAACTCAAAAAACAAAAAACCCTTAAAAAAAAACCAGCTGGTGAGCATGGTGTTGAAGGTGCTGGACTCCCACGTGGCTGACTACAGTATGAGTTCCAGACCTGCTGGCTTGAAAATCAGGCCGGGTGCGTGTGCGTGGATGCCCCAAATCCCAGGAGGAGAATGGAGAAGGGATTGCAGCGCGGCCATCCTACCTGGGGGGTGATTTCTCGCTTTCCCTCTCACTGTCTCTCTCTGTCTCTCTCCAGCGAATGGCCATGCCTTGTGGCGAAAACCTAAACAAACAAACAAACGAAAGAGCCGGCTGGTCATGTTGGTACAGATCCACTTCCGGACTTGGTGCCTGCTCCGTGCCAGCCTCGCGCCCGCAGCATCACTGCACAGCAGGCCGTATCACTTCTCTATGTATTTTATAGGGTGGTGCTCTTGCTGGAGAGAAATCACCCCAGGGAGTGCGGCCACACCACAGGCCCTTCTCCAGTCTCCTCCCAGGATTCTGGGCACACATGCATGTGATGCTCAAGCCTCCAGGTCCGGCACTAGAGCTGCGGTCAACCATGTAAGTGTCTAGTGCCTTAGCCACAGCGCCACCTGCTGGCCCTAATCTCTCTTATTTTCTTTTATATTTCTTTTTCCTATAGAGTGGGTGTGCTTGCCACAGACGAGCGGGAAAGCGAGAAAGAGACAGAGAGAGGGAGAGAAATCACCCCCCAGGAGGGATGGCCACACCACAGTCCCTTCTCCATTCTCTTCTCGGGATTTTGGGCACACACGCACACGTGCCTGGTATGTTTTTCAAGCTGTCAGGTGTGGGACTCAAATCGTGCCGTCGGCCCTGTGATCCAGCCACCGCGACACCCAGCCGGCTTGCCCTGTGATCTCTATCCATCTTCACAGTTGGCTTTGCTATTTTACTTCTGCCTTGTCACACCAGTGTCAAGATCAGCTTGTCTACACTGCGGGCAGCTGTGCTGAAACCCTGATTACAGTCATCTACACTGTGGGCAGCCGTCCCGGGACCCTGGCTGCAGTTGCACTAACCCTGGCAGCCGGTGTGGGAGAATGGGCGTCTTTGCTGCGTGGCATCGCAGCATCGACAACGTGTGTCTCAGCACTTGTTGAGGTTCTCCGTCATCTGTCACATTAGCATTTTGTAGTTCGGGGCATATAAATCCTGTCCGTGTTTTGCTAGACTTAAACCTACATATTCCATGCTTTATTATTATCATTACTTTAGCTATTATAAATGGCACCGTGCTTATAATTTTGGTGTCTGCTCATCGTGGGTATGCAGAAATACGTTGGGTCCAGCTCCTGACCGCGTGGCTAAGGCGGCCGGACTCCACATAACTGACCATGTTTCAAGTCCCAGATCCAGTGGCGTGAGAAGCACCCCGGACACATGCGTATGTGCCCCAAATCTTGACTAGGGGAGAAATGGGAGAGAATCGATTGCCTGGTGACCACGCCCCATGGGGAGTTGCTTTCTCACTTTCCTCTCTCTCTCTCTCTCTCTCTCTCCTAGACAGTACACATGCCCTCTGGCAAAACTTAAATCAGTCCCTTCTCCATTCTCTTCTCGGGATTTTGGGCACACACGCACACGTGCCTGGTATGTTTTTCAAGCTGTCAGGTGTGGGACTCAAATCGTGCCGTCGGCCCTGTGATCCAGCCACCGCGACACCCAGCCGGCTTGCCCTGTGATCTCTATCCATCTTCACAGTTGGCTTTGCTATTTTACTTCTGCCTTGTCACACCAGTGTCAAGATCAGCTTGTCTACACTGCGGGCAGCTGTGCTGAAACCCTGATTACAGTCATCTACACTGTGGGCAGCCGTCCCGGGACCCTGGCTGCAGTTGCACTAACCCTGGCAGCCGGTGTGGGAGAATGGGCGTCTTTGCTGCGTGGCATCGCAGCATCGACAACGTGTGTCTCAGCACTTGTTGAGGTTCTCCGTCATCTGTCACATTAGCATTTTGTAGTTCGGGGCATATAAATCCTGTCCGTGTTTTGCTAGACTTAAACCTACATATTCCATGCTTTATTATTATCATTACTTTAGCTATTATAAATGGCACCGTGCTTATAATTTTGGTGTCTGCTCATCGTGGGTATGCAGAAATACGTTGGGTCCAGCTCCTGACCGCGTGGCTAAGGCGGCCGGACTCCACATAACTGACCATGTTTCAAGTCCCAGATCCAGTGGCGTGAGAAGCACCCCGGACACATGCGTATGTGCCCCAAATCTTGACTAGGGGAGAAATGGGAGAGAATCGATTGCCTGGTGACCACGCCCCATGGGGAGTTGCTTTCTCACTTTCCTCTCTCTCTCTCTCTCTCTCTCTCCTAGACAGTACACATGCCCTCTGGCAAAACTTAAATAAAAACAGAAGATACACAATTGATTGTTATTGTTCCCTGCAACCTTGCTAAATGTATTAGTTCTGGAAGCTTTTTTTTTTTTTTTTTTGAGAGGTTTTTTGCTGGTGGGCACGTGTCACCAGATAGAGAGAGACAGAGAGATAGAAAGCGAGAAATCACCCCCCGGGGAGATGGTCACGCCGCAATCCCTTCTCCATTCTCCTCTGGGGATCTTGGGCACGCACGCACACGCACCCAAAGTGAGTTTTAAGCCACCAGGTCCGGGACATGAACCGCGGACAACTACACGGGAGTCCAGCGACATAGCCATTACGCTAACTGCTGGTCCCAATTCTAGAAGCTTTTCGTAGCTTGCTCGGGCCTTACGAGGACAATTGCATCATCTGTGCACAGGGACAGTTGACTTCTTCCTGGCTAATCTGCATGCTCCCCAGAGAGAGAGCTAGAGAGGGAGAAGGCACCCCTGGGTGCAGAGCGGCCACGCTGCAATCCCACGGAGAGCGTGTCTCCCTCGCGTCAGGGCTTCAAGCACGCACACACACCTAGAGTGTTTTTCAAGCTGCCGGAACAGACTTCAAACTGCCGATGCACGGCACTTAGCCACTGTGTACAGGGTTGGCTCTTACTCTCAGCTCTTCATTGCCTGACTGCACGCAGTGAGGGGCCAGCAGGTGGCGTGGGGGTTAAGGCTGCTGGACTCCCACATGGAGTCCCGGATGTGGCGGCCTGCTTTCTCACTTTCTCTCTCTCACTCTGTCCCTCTGGTCAAAATTAAGAATAAAGGGACCAGTAGTTAGCGCAATGGCTATGTTGCTGGACTCCCAGGTAGTTGACAGCGGTTCGAGTCCTGGACCCGGTGGTTTAAACTCACGCCACGCACAGTCCTGGACCCGGTGGTTTAAACACACGCCACGCGCACGCGCCCGAGATCCCAAGAGGAGAATGGAGGAGAAGGGATTACGGTGTGGCCATCCCCCCGGGGGGTGATCTCTTGCTTTCTGTCTCTCTGTCTCTCTATGTCTTTCTGGTGGCACACACACCCTATAGCAAAAACCTCTCCATTAAAAAAAAAAGAAAAAAGAAAAAGAATAAGTAAAGTTAAATAAAAAATAATAATTTTTTTTTTTTTTTTGGAGAGGTTTTCACTATAGGGCGCGTGTGCTC
>NW_006203472.1:736608-744120 GCF_000334495.1 Tupaia belangeri chinensis | reverse complement strand
TTATTAAAAAAAAAAAAAAGCAGTGAGAGTGGACACCCTTGCCTTGTCCTCAGCCTTAGTGGGGGCGCGGTGTGTCTTCATTAAGTGTGATGCTGGCTCTAGGTTTCCGTAGATCCCCTTTTATCAAGTTAAGAAAGTTCCCTTCTATTGCTGGAATTTTAGAAGCCTTCTCTCTTTTTTGGGGGGCCAGCGTGTTGGTTAAGGGCACTGGACTCCCACATGGCCAATGGCGGTTCGAGTTCTGGACCTCGTGGCTTGCTTTCTCGCTTTCCCTCTCTCTCTCTCACTCTGTCCATCTCTGGTCAAATTTAAATAAATAAATAAATAAATAAAAGACAAAATAATTCTTTTAGAAAAAATAAAGCTTCTTTTTTTCCCTTTAAATTCTTAATTGGCGTTTTACACGTTGCTCGAGCCCTTCCTCCTTCCAGTCAAGCGGCGAGTGCTGGGGATTCTTCCGGAAGCAGCCGCTGGCGCAGACCCACGCTTTCCACTGCGGTCACTGCCCTTTCTCTTCCGTTCAAAATACTCTCTAACTTCTCCCGAGACTCTCTTTTGACCCACGAATTACTTAGAATTGTGTTCTTTAATTTCCAAACTTTAGAAAATGTTTCTGTCATTTATTTTTAGTGTAATTCTTTATGCTCAGAGAAGATACTTTATACTATTGTTTTTTCAGTCAGAGGGTGCAGGTAGACCCCAGAGTGCGGGACAGAGAGGGAGAAAGCGCCTCTTCCATGTGTCCAGCTGTCAGGGCTGGGGGCACACATGCACACATGCCTGGTGAGTTGTGATTTGTTTCTATTTTTAAAGAATTATTTTATTTGACTTTCTTTCTTTCTTTCTTCTTTCTTTCAATTTGACCAGGAAGGGACAGAGTGGGAGGGAGAGAGAAAGAATGGGAAAGTGAGAAAGCAAGCTGTCCGGTCCGGGACTCGAACAGTGGTTGACCATGTGGGAGTCCATCACCCTTAACCACCATGCCACCTGCGGACGCCCACCCCCTTGTTGATATTCTGTCTCCTTGTTCCCTTCACTAATGGCTCCTCGGCCACTCGGCGGTGTGGTGGGTCAAACAGCTGAGTCTCACAGGCAGACTGTACGGGCTAATTCTGAGACTTGGTGGCTTGAAAACACGCATGCGTGTGTGTGCCCCCAAAGTTCCAGAAGGAAAACGAAAGAGCAGGGATGGCAGTGTGGCCAGGCTGGAGGAGAGAGTTCTCACGCTCCCTCCCTGTCTCTGTCCAGCAAGCGCACACACCCTATAGCAAACTGAAAAAAGAAAGAAATCACCTCTAATGGAGCCTCCGTAGAAGCCTTTATCTGCAAGTGGTAGCCTCACACATTCTAATCTCCCCTGTTCTGAGAACTAAAAAACAATGTACCGGGACCAGCAGGTGGTGTAGTGGTTACATTGCTGAACGCCCACATGGCTGACCACAGTTCGAATCCAAGACCTGGTGGCTTTGAAATCACATTGGGTATGGGTGCGTGCGTGATCCGGGGAGGAGAATGGAGGACAAGGGAATGGGGCGTGGCCATCCCCCCTAGGGGGTGATTTCTCGCTTTCTGTCTCTCTGTGTCTCTCCTTCTTCTGTGAGTACACGTGCCCTAAGGCAAAAACGACCTCTAGGGCCGTGGTAGTTAAAGGCGCTGGATTCCCATATTGCCAACTGCAGTTCAAGTCCCGGACCTGGTGGCTTGCTTTCTCACTTTCCCTTTTTCTCTCTCTGGTCAAATAATAATAATAACAACAAATGAAATTAAATAGTAATATTTAAAAAGACCTCTAAAATTGTGTTTATTTGTTTATTTACTTATTATTATTATTTTTTGAAGAGGTTTTTGCTATAGGGTGTGTGCGCTCGCCAGACAGACAGAGAGAGACAGAGAGACAGAAAGCGAGAAATCACCCCCCAGAGGGGATGGCCACACCGCAATCCCTTCTCCATTCTCCTCTCGGGATCTTAGGCACGCACGCACACATGCCCACCTTGAGTTTTAAGCCACCGGGTCTAGGACGCGAACCATGGTGGACTACATGGGACTCCAGCGACATAGCCATTACGCTAACTGCTGGTTCCCTATTTGTTTGTTTCTTTATTTATATTATGTTTTTGTCATAGGGTTTGTGCACTTGCCAGAGAGGGACAGAGAGAGAGAGTGAGATTTGAGCCACCGGGCTGGGGACTCGAACCACGGTTAATCATGTGGGAGTCTTAAGCTCCAATCACTATGCCACCTGCAGACTCCTGTTTTATAAAATTTAACTTATTGGGGACAGCAGGTGGCATAGTGGTTAAGGTGCTGGACTCCCATGTAGTTGACCGTGCTTCGAGTCCCGGACCCAGTGGCTTAAACTCACACCGGGCGTGTGTGTGTGCATGTCCAAGATCCCAAGAGGAGAATGGAGGAGAAGGCCTCTCGGGATCTTGGGCACGCACGCACACCCGCCTGGCGTGAGTTTTAAGCCACCGGGTCCGGGACACGAACCGCGGTCGACTACGTGGGAGTCCAGTGACATAGCCATTATGCTAACTGCTGGTTCCAAATTAAATAATTTTAAAAAATTAAAAATAAATACATTTTAACTTACCATTTATTGTTATCATTTAAAAAATTTAGCTTTTATTTATTTATTGATTCACTTATTTATTTTAATTTGACCAAAGAGGGACAGAGTGAGAGACAGCAAGAAGGAAGGAAAGTGAGAAAGCAAGCCGCCAGGTCTGGGACTTGAACTATGGTTGCCATGTGGGAGTCCAGTGCCTTAACCACCATGCCATCTACTGGCCCCCACTCCCTTTTATTTTTATTTTTATTTTTTTGGAGAGGTTTTTGCTATAGGGCGCGTGTGCTCACCAGAGACAGAGAGAGACAGAGAGACAGAAAGCGAGAAATCACCCCCCAGGGGGGATGGTCATGCCGCAATCCCTTCTCCTCCATTCTCCTCTCGGGATCTTGGGCACGCACGCACATGCGCCCGGCGTGAGTTTAAGCCACTGGGTCCGGGACTCCAACTGCGGTCGATCGACTACGTGGGAGTCCAGCGACATAGCCATTACGCTAACTGCTGGTTCCTCTTTTTGATTTTTTACCTTAGGGCACATGTGCTTGTCAGAGAGAGAGAGAGAGAGAGAGGAAGAGACAGTAAAAGGGAGGGTGAGAAATCGCCCTCAGGAGGGAGGGCCACATTGCAGTCCCTTCTCCTCCTGGGGTATTAGGCACACACACACACACACACTGGGCATGATTTTCAAGCCACCAGGTCTGGAACTTGAACCGTGGTCAACCATGTGGGAGTCCCTATTGTCACTCTTTTTGATGTTTGTCTCTATGAGCTTTAAAAATCATTTTCAGACTTGTAGCTACCTTCAGTCCCATCATTACCCCACTGCCCCAGCCCCTTTTTTTGGGGGGGCGGGTAGAGGTTTTTGCTATAGGGCTTGTGCGCTTGCCAGAAAGACAGAGAGAGAAATTTTCCTCAATACTCCTCTCGAGATCTTGGGCACGCACACACACGCGCCTGGCGTGAGTTTAAGCCACCGGGTCCAGGACTCGAACCGCTGTCGACTACATGGGAGTCCAGCGACATAGCCATTACGCTAACTGCTGATCTCGCCCCAGCCCCTTTCTTGTCAGCCCTGACTCTTAGGCCCTGGCAGCCACAATGCTAAATGTGTAGGCAACCTACAACACATTTCCCTCTGTTTCGATTTTTTTTTTTTTTTGGAGAGATTTTCACTGTAGGGCGCGTGTGCTCGCCAGACAGACAGAGAGAGACATAGAGACAGAAAGCGAGAAATCACCCCCCAGGGGGGATGGCCACGCCGCAATCCCTTCTCCTCCATTCTCCTCTCGGGATCTTGGGCACGCACGCACACATGCCCGGCGTGAGTTTTAAGCCACTGGGTCCGGGACACGAACCACGGTCGACTACGTGGGAGTCCAGCGACATAGCCATTACGCTAACTGCTGGTTCCCCCCTCTGTTTCGATTTTTGAGCGCACTTGCTGGAGTGAGACAGAGAGAGAGGGAAAATGAGAAATTACCCCCAGGGTGGGAGATGGCCACGCTACAGTCCCTTTTCCATTCCCTTCCTGGGGTCTTGGGCACGCACGGTTATGCAACATGCTTTTCAAGCTGCTGGGTCCAGACTCAAACCTCAAACCACGCAGGATCCAGCGCGTAACCACCACACCACCTGCTGGCCCAACTTATGACAAATTTTTAAAATGTGTGAGACAAAAACTGATATAGAAAAATCCACAGTTGGTGGCCTAGCTGGTGGCATAGGGTTAAGGCAGCTGGATTTCACATCGTCAACTGTGAGGTTCAAGTCCCAGACCCAGCAGCTTCAAAAACACATTCAGTGCATGTGTGTGCATGTGTGTGCATGTGTGTGCATGTGTGTGCGTGTGTGCATGTGTGCGTGCGTGTGCGTGCGTGTGTGTGCATGTGTGTGCATGTGTGTGCATGCCCAAAGCTCCCGAAAGGAGAAATGGAAGAGAACGGAGTACAGTGTGATCTCCCCTCATAGCAGATGATCTCTTACTTTTCTTCCCTCTTTCTCTCTCTGCTAAGTGCACTGCAAATTGAAAAAAGGGGGGGAAAAAAAAGGGAAAGAAAAGAGAAAAAAGGAAAATCCACAGTCAGGCTGGCCCTGCTGCCCAGTGGTTAAGGGAGCCAGTCCCACGTGGCCAGCTGCAGTCGGAGCACCAGCGCCAGCCCTGAGAACACCGAGGCGATGTGCGCATGTACTCGCAATCCCTGCAGCGTGGAGAAAGGGAGGCCAAAGGACTGCAGACTGAGTAGTGGACCCGGTGGCTTGCAAAATACGCCAGGTGCATGCGTGTGCATGCCCACAAAGCCCTGAAAGGAGGGAGACATGGAGAAGGAAGGAAAGCATGGCCGTCTACATGGGGTGCTTTTTCACTTTCTCTGTCTCTCTCCATACATACCCTCTGGCAAATTTAGAAAAGAGAGAAAAAGAAAGGAAGTGGCTGAGATAAATGGCCTTAAGAAATCAGAAAGGGACCAGCAGTTAGCGTAATGGCTATGTCGCTGGACTCCCACGTAGCTGACCATGATTTGAGTCCCGGACCCGGTGGCTTAAACTCACGCCGGGCGCGTGTGCGTGCGTGCCCAAGATCCCGAGAGGAGAATGGAGGAGAAGGGATTGCGGCGTGACCATCCCCCCTGGGGGGTGATTTCTCGCTTTCTGTCTCTCTGTCTCTCTCTGTCTTTCTGGCGAGCGCATGCGCCCTATAGCAAAAACCTCTAAAAAAAAAAAAAAAGAAAAGAAACAGGAAAAGATAAAGCAAGGATAAAACAAGTTGAAGGAAGGAAATAGGAAAGAGTAAAAGTCTAAATTTCTAATTCTAATTCCTTCATCTTCATGTATACATGTCGGAGTCGGCTCATCTACAGCTACAAAAAAATTCCCCATCTGCTGGTTATTGGGGTTGTTAAATATTTTTAAAAGAATTATTTATTTATTTTTTATTTATTCATTCATTTATTTTAATTTGACTGGAGAGACACACAGAGAATGAGAAAGGGAAAGTGAGAAAGCAAGCCACTAGGTCCGGGACTTGAACCAGAGTTGACCGTGTGGGTGTGTCCAGCACCCTAACCACCATGCCACCTGCCGGTCCCCAAGGGGTAGTTAAATCTTACATACTATGCCACCCGTATCCCCCAGGGTTATGTTAAATCTTTAGAACTATTTGTGGAAAACCGACATATGGACAACATTGAGGGGCCAGCCAGTGGCGTGGCTGTTAAGGTGGCTGGATCCATGTGGCTGGCTGTGCAGTTTGTGCATGCGTGTCCAAAAACCTCCAAAATTATTTTATTTAACTTTTTATTTATTTTAATTTGACCAGAGAGGCAGAGAGAGAGAGAAAGCCACGAGGTCTGGGACTCGAACCACAGTCAACCCTGTGGGAGTCCAGCACCCTTAACCACCACACCTGCCGACCCCACCATTGCTTTTTAACCAAAGTTCGATGGCAAGTCAATGGAGAAAACAGTCCCTTCCACAAAGGTGCGGTGACAATTGGAGATCATGGGCCACAAACCAAAACAACACAACACAAGCAAGCAAGATACAACACTCAGCCCGTACCTTAGACATTAAAAAAACAGCTCTGATATGCCGGTGAGAGCAGGAGAAATCAGGCCTTAGACGGAGGAGAGAATACTTGCAAATCCACGCCCGTTTCGGTGTGCAACGGCGCATGGCTGGTTCTTGCTTCATGCCCTGAGAAGGCTAACGACGTTAAGCCTTTTCTCATAGGCTCATCGGCCATTAGGAAGCCTCTTTTGTAGTACCTGTCCCATATCTTTCCCTTTGTTAAAGCTGAGTTGTCTGGGGACCAGCAGTGAGCGTAATGGCTATGTCCCAGGACTCCCATGTAGTCAACTGCGGTTCGAATCCCGGACCTGGTGGCGTTAAACTAACACCATGTGTGTGTGTGCCCAAGATCCCAAGAGGAGAATGGAGGAGAAGGGATTGCGGCGTGGCCATCCCCCTTGGGGGTGATTTCTCCCTTTCTGTCTCTCTGTCTCTTTGTCTTTCTGGGGAGCGCCCAGGCCCTGTAGCAAAAAAAAAAAAAAAAAAAAACCACCTCTAAAAAAAAAAAAAGAGTTGTCTGCTTTTTTTTCTTACTGATTTGACAGAATTCTTTGGGTATTCTACATCTGCTTTTTTTTTTTAGGTGTTTGCCATGGGACACGTGCACTCGCCAGAGAGACAGAAGAGGGAAGCCGCCTTCTGGGGGAGACAGCCGTGTCACATCCCTTCTCCACTCTCCTCTCTGGCTTCGGAGCATGCATACACAAGCACCCAGTGTTTTTCAGGCTGTGGGTCTGGGATTCAAACCGTGGAGTTGGCCATGTGGGATCCAGAGCCTCAACCACACCTGCTGGATCCCTCCATATACTAATTTTTTTTTTTAAGAATTATTTATTTTATTCATTCATTCATTTATTCTGATACGATCAGAGAGAGAGGGAAAGCGAGAAAGCAAGCCACCAGGTTATAGAGAACCTCGTCGGTTTCTCGGGGTGCAGCGCAGCGCGCCCTGCTCCGACCCCGCACGAGCCGGGGAACATGCTGGCCTGCTGGAGCCAATCGTATTAATTCCCATCTCTTCGAGCCTTTGTATCTGCCCACCTGCTGGTCTCTTATTCTGATACGATCAGAGAGAGAGGGAAAGCGAGAAAGCAAGCCACCAGGTTATAGAGAACCTCGTCGGTTTCTCGGGGTGCAGCGCAGCGCGCCCTGCTCCGACCCCGCACGAGCCGGGGAACATGCTGGCCTGCTGGAGCCAATCGTATTAATTCCCATCTCTTCGAGCCTTTGTATCTGCCCACCTGCTGGTCTCCCTGAGAGCCGGAGCGCGAGAGAGCCCGGGTCCACAAACCCGGGGGCGGGCCGAGGGCCTGGGAGGACTGGGGAGGGGGCGTGCCGAGGGGCGGGGCTCCCGCGGGGCGCCCCGGCGCACA
>NW_006203472.1:735379-736337 GCF_000334495.1 Tupaia belangeri chinensis | reverse complement strand
CGGCCCTCACCTGCCCCGCCGTGCGGCCGCGCCCCCGGGCGGGGCCTGGCGCCACCTGGGCTTCTCTGCAGCCCCGAGGTGGGGCAGTTGCAGCGGAGCTGTGCCTGGGCCCTCCGTCCCCACTCCCGCCCCACCTTCATCCCTCCTCTGTCCTCCGAGCCAGGGGCCCCAGAAACAGGCAATTTTGAGTCTCGCCCCGCCCCCAGCCCCAGCGAGACTCCCCGTGTAGGGGAGCCTGCTGGACAGACGGGCAGTTGCAGGCTCGGTGCCCGGGCTCTCCGTGGGGCACTGCACGCGGCCACAGCCACGGCCGCCCAGGCGCGTGCACACGCCAGTCCACACAGCGGCGCCCCACAAGGAGGCCCACAGCGAGCGCGTGCGGGGGCGGGGGCGCCCCGCGAGGGGGCTGGTGTGCTTGCGCAGAACCGGTGACCAGACCCGGCCCGGAGCCTCCACACCAGGGCTGACACTGGGTGGGACCTCCTGGGTCAAGGAAGGAGCACACGGACGAGTAGACCACGCAGCCCCGGTCCGCCCCGGGCCTGGCCGGAGAAAAGCGGCTTACCGGGGACACGGTGTCCCGGGCGGTGGGGGAGGGGCGGCCCGGAGTTCCCAGGTGGACGCGGTGAGTCCTGGGCAGCTGGGGTCGAGCCGGACCTGCCGCCAGACGTCACAGTGACGGCTCCTAAGCTCCTAATCGTCCCAGATCAGCGCACAGGGATTTGGGGCGTCGACTGTCTGCTCTTTCGCCCTTGGGGAGGGTACTCCCCACACGCCAGCCCTCGCCGCTGCGCGGGGTCTTCGTGTTTTCAGACCCACGTATCGCCAGGACAATAACGTGGGCACGACGGCCGCTGTCCTTGTGGATGGGGACTGACGAGCGGTCCCTTGGCCTGACAGGCCGACCCTGCGGTGTTAGGGGGCGGGGAAGGGGTGCAGGGGATGCTTCCCAGCCCCC
>NW_006203472.1:720246-734449 GCF_000334495.1 Tupaia belangeri chinensis | reverse complement strand
GCGGGCCCTGAGGGTCTTGCCGGTGGTAATCGGTGGGTGCTAGCCGGGAAGAGGCGCCGACCCGGAGCGAGGGCGGGGTGAAGGGCGGAGCCGGACGCGGGGGCGCGGCTCACAGCGGCCCCCTCCCCAGGCGCCTTCCTGGTGTGCTGGACGCCCTTCTTCGTGGTGCACATCACGCGGGCGCTGTGCCCCGCCTGCGCCGTGCCCGCGCGCCTGGTCAGCACCGTCACCTGGCTGGGCTACGTCAATAGCGCCCTCAACCCGGTCATCTACACCGTCTTCAACTCCGAGTTCCGCAGCGTCTTCCGCAAGACCCCTCCCCGGGGAGCCAGGCCTCGGGAAGCAGGAGGCCCTGTGGAGGCGCGGTCTAGCACAGCTAATTAAACAACCCCTTCCTCATACCCGCTGTGAGGCTCCGAGAGTGGGAGAGTGGCCGTGGGCAGGGGTAGGGCTTGTGCCCTGCTGGAGCCCAGGCCCCCCGCTGATCCCCACCCAGACGGTTAACCCCTTGGTCAACTTCCTTCCCTGGGAGAAAGCCCAGAGCAGACCCCTGAGCCCGGCTGCTGGCTGCAGGGGGGTCTGTTCCGTTCTGTCCAAGGAGCGGGGGGACCACAGTAGCCCTGGGCAGTGTCCTATCAGGAGAGGAGCTTGCCCTGGGGGAAGTCGTGTCTGTGTCCTGTCCACCCCCCACTCCAGCCCAGCCAACCCCTACCTGTCCAAAAGCCTGGCAAGCTTCTATGAAGCCCAGAGGAGCTGGCCCAGCCACTATGCTGTAAGCTGCCCAAGGCCAGAGCAAGGCCTCCTGTTAACTCCTGGCCTGCAGACGTCTGAGCCCACGGAGGAGGGCATGGGCTGGGAGGGGTGAAGTCCACCGGGCACTCAGCCAACCTGTGTGCTCCTGCCCACTTGGTCAGGCTGGGGGAAAGCAGGGAGCAGGCCGCAGGGCCCAGGCCGCCGCAGGGCCCAGCCAGCTGCCCTCCGGGGCCTGCCAGCCTGGTTTCCCCAGCCCTGCACAGCCTGACCCTGGAGAGGCGATGCCGTGCCAGAGTGCCTCCCTGCAGGGACAGCACCCTGGGCTGCACCTCAGCTCTCTTGCAGGCCTGGCTCACAGGGAAAATGCAGGGCCCTGGGCCCCCAGCCCTGCGGGCTGGCTTTTCTGAGGCGGGGTGGCGTGTCTGCAATGGAGACCAGCCAGGGTGCCCACTTCTCTCCCGAGCCCTGGGAATGGTGGGCTGTGAGGGCTGTGGCATTCGGCACCTTCTCGAGTGCCGAGTGTCCCAAGGAGGGGCTGCCCCTAGTGCTACCAAGGTGCCGCTGCCTCGTCCCCCTCCGGACCCCATCCCTGCTGGGCCTGCCGCATGAGGAACTGCTGGGGAAGAAGTCTCGCCCTCGGGGAGCCACCCGGTCATGAATTCAGGTCTGCTTTCCTGTTGCTGTGGATCTGGGAGAGGCCCTCGGGGCAGACACCCTGGGGCAGGTGGACAGGGTGCCCTGGACCTTCACATCACGGGGCCCTGGGTCGCCCCAAATGTGCCTGGTGCTCCCAGTGCTGCCAAGCTCCACGGGCACCGGCGAGGCCAGGAGGCAGGCGGGCAGTGGTCTGGAGCGGCTGGCCGACCTCAGCCTGTGGGCTGCCATCCCGACTCAGCTCACCCGCCTCCCTAGGCGTGGAAACCAGGACCTTTGGAGACCACCCCAACAAATGTGTGGTCCTCGTGCTTCCACTTTAAGCCCAAGGGGGAAGCGTATGTTGCGCCCTCGGTTCCAGGAAACACCCCAAGCCCTGTCCTGCAGAGCTGGCCCAGGCCGACCCCCGCCCCGCTGGAACCCTGTGAAACCCAGCTAAGCTGGCCCTGCCCCCTACTTCGGACCGCCTGGAGGTCAGCGCACAGCTTCCTGCCCCGAGGCTTGTCTGAGTGTCTCGGCAGGAGGAGGGTGGAGGGCGCAGGGCTGGACTATGCTCTGTCGGCAGTCTGACCCGGTGGGCTCCTGCCTCACAGACATTGCATCGGCCTGTGGCCGGCCGGCGCCGTCTCCTGCACCCTCGGCCCGTCTTGTGCTGCGCTCGGCTGCTTTCACCTTTCCAAAGCAGAGGAGCTTCTGTGCCTTCTGCATGCAGGTAACATGGGGCTCTGAAGCTCTGGGGCAATTCTAGAGACAGGTGGAAGCTTCCAGAACACAGGTGACTCCTGGTCAGCCGAGGCAAGTCCCTTTCTAGCGCCAGCTCAGCCTGACACCCAGATATGCGAGGTAAGCTCCCCTCTCACTTCCGGGGATGCCGATCCGACCCCCTGTGCTCCTCTGCCCTGCGCCTGGGTCACAGTGGTGGCATGGGGCTGGGATGAGAAGGGACAGACGGGAGAGGACGTGCACAGCCCAGGCACTGGCTGGTCATGTGCATTGAATGAGCTGCCCTGGCCTTCCTGCAAGGCCTCCCTGCCACTCACTGGCAACGGCCCAGCCCAGGGCTGCTCAGAAGTGCCAGGGACCCCTGTGGGCAGGCTGCTGAAGCCGTCTGTGCCACGGTGGCCATGAAGTTCTCTCCTGGGGAGTCATGGCTGGCCATAGGGCAGCCCTGGTGAATGCCCAACTGCTACCGGGCCGGTCCCCTGCCCAGTGGCAAGCACACCCCAAGCCACAGCTCCCACTGGCATGTGGGCAAGCGGGGCAGGGCCCCCAGAGCTGTCCACGTGGGGGGCAGGAGGCTTTATTTACAACTTCGTTGACGAACACACACGCATGTACACGTGTCACGGCACAGGCACAGCCATGGGCTAGACGGGATGCTCGTGATCCGAGGGACGATGAGAGCACCGTGGGAGGCCGGGTGGCCTCGGCGTGGCCTCTGCGGAGTGGCCGTCTGCAGCGTGACAGCCCTCCCCGGGGCCACGCAGCAGGGCTGGCTTCCAAGGGCGCAGTCCGCTCGGTTTGTCAGTAACTTGGCCAGCAAGTTTCTTCACCTTTTTATGACCCCTTTCTTCTCAGTGTCCCATGAAGTCCTCAAGGGGGTCTCTGACCGGCAACAGCCTCACAGGAGCGCGGGGTCCCAGCACCCACAGCAGCCAGTGGGGCCCTCACACGGTGACCTTCTCCATCACGCTCTCCGCCACGTGGACCTCGTCCGCCTGGACGGTTACTGCCGCCGCCTGGCCGCACACGTGCTGGTGGTCCTTCCAGTCCTGGAAGGGAGGACCTGTGTTAGCAGGAGGCCAGCGGGGCCTGCCCTCAGCACACAGCAAGCCTCAGTGAGGGTCCCGAGTGGGCCCCGGGCCCTCCACCCCCAGCCGCAGTGCGCCGGGTGGCCCCCGCGCCCCCCCCCCCCAGCCGCAGTCGTGAAAGCTGTGGCTGGGGCAGGCGGGTGGGAACGCTCCCCACAGCCAGGGTCGGCCCCTGAAGGCCTCGGCCCCCATCCGCCCATGCCGGCCAGGCCTTCACCAGGCGCCACGGCCTAAGGCCGGACCACAAGGGAACACACACCGGCGAGCTTGGCTTACAAGAAGACCTCTGAACATATCACAGTCCTACCCCAGCTGAGCTGTGGGATGGGAAGAGGTGCTGAGAGAGGTTCGAGGCTGCTATGTGCGGTGTCCACACCGGCAAAGGGGAAAGGGAGACGGGAGCCGGCCGCATCTGCAGACGAGCCCCTCCACACCCGCACGCCCACCAGTGGGGGTGGGTGCCGCCCGGTGCCCCTGCACGGGGCGGCGGCAGGCCAGCCTGTCCCTGCACGGTGCGATGCCGCGTCGCCCCGCGACACAAGTGAGGCTGGGGAGGACCTCACGGCACAGCCTGGCTGCAGTGGGGACAGGGCAGCCCCGCACACAGGCGGATGGGCTTGTAAGACACGGACAACCCCGACACACGGCAGATACAGATGTGCTCCCCAGACAGAGCTCCCTTCCCACCGATTCTGAGCTTTCCACAGTAAGTTGCCTTATTTTTTGAATAAAGAAGAAACTCTGGGGCAGAGTGGCGCCTTCGCAGTGAGAGCTCTGTGAGGGTGACCCATGCCAACGGCTCCTAGCCCGTGTCCAAGGTCCCCTGCACGCCGGCTGGGACGGCAGAGCTGGGGTGGGTGGGCATGAGGACCCTGCTGGGAGTGCTATCTTCACGTCTCTCACTCGCACTCACGGAAGAAAGAAACTTAAAAAAAAATATTGGGGGCCAGGTGGTGTGGTGGTTGAGGCGCTGGAGTCCCACACAGCCAACCGCAGTTCGAGCCTCATGCCTGGTGGCTTACTTTCTCACTTTCCCTTTCTTTCTCTCTCTGTCTCTCCCTGGTCAAATTGAAGAATAATAACAAACACATTTAGATAAGTAATTCTTTAAAAAAAGAAAGAAAGAAAAATTGATGGGGGCCATCAAATAGCATGGTCTAGACTCCGAATGGCCAACCACGGTTCAAGTCCTGGACCTGGAAGCTTAGAAATCACACCGGGCACATGTGCGTGCATGCCTAAAACCCCAAGAAGAGAGTGAAGAAGGGTTTGTGGCATGGCTACCTCTCTAGGGGGTGGTTTTTCAGTTTCCCTGTCTGTCTCTCTCAGGTGAACGCATGTGCCCTGTGGCAAAAACCGAAAAAAAAAAAAAAAAGTAAAAAGTCGAAATGATTTTATATATATATATACACACACACACATATATATGTATGTATATATGTATATATATTTTTAAATTTCGATGGCTGGCTCCGTGGCCTGGTGATTAAGGCAGCTGGGTTCCACATGGCCAACAGCAGGGTTGGAGTCCTGGCCCAGGTACTTGAGAACCGTACCAGCGGCAAATGGAGGAGGGGTGGCGACGAGACCACGCCCCCTCAGATGCTTTCTTGCTTGTGTGCGCATGAGTACACAAGCCCTTGACAAATTTTTTAAAAAAAGGTTTTATTTTGAAAACTACCTGAGGGAACCAGCAGTTAGTGTAATGGCTATGTCGCTGGACTCCCACGTAGTCGACTGCGGTTCGTGTCCCGGACCCGGTGGCTTAAAACTCACGCCGGGTGCATGTGCGTGCGTGCCCAAGATCCCAGGAGGAGAATGGAGGAGAAGGGATTGCGGCGTGACCATCTCCCCTGGGGGGGTGATTTCTCGCTTTCTGTCTCTCTGTCTCTCTCTGTCTGTCTGGTGAGCACGCGCGCCCTATAGCGAAAATCTCTCCAAAAAAAAGAAAACTACCTGAAAACAGACCTTAAATCTACACACTCTTATGAAAGCACTCACGGTAGGGTGCGACTGCACACTCATCGGTGTGGGCGTGTGTCATCCAGCTCCCTTCTTACTCGGCCCCGGAGCTGGCCCTCTCAGTGGCCCTGCTCTGGGCCACGCCAGGCAGGAGCCTAGGACTTCCCCAGCCCTGGCTCTGGGGCAGGCAGGGGCGGGACCCCTCAGGAGCCGCACCCACTCAGTCACGTTCTGTCGTCCTCCTCTGGTTCCAGAGGCCTGGTGGGGCAAGACGCAGAGGCACATCAGTCCCCTCTGAGCGACACAGAGGCTGCCAGAGAGTTCTCTGAGCAAGCAGGCAAATGCCCAAGGGTAACTTCCAAAATCTCAAGTTCTGGACTCAAAGAAAAAGAGCAAATCTTTCTATCTTAAACATCAACCTGAGAAGCCAGGATAAGAAATTAGTATTTTACTTTTGGAAAAGGAAAGAAACTGGCTAAATTCTTAAAAACAAAAACAAAAAGAACCAGCAGTTAGCATAATGGCTATGTCGCTGGACTCCCACATAGTCCACCGCGGTTTGCGTCCCGGACCTGGTGGCTTAAAACTCACACGGGGCGTGTGTGCGTGCGTGCCCAAGATCCCAGGAGGAGAATGGAGGAGAAGGGATTGCGGCATGACCATCCCCCCTGGGGGGTGATTTCTCTCTTTCTGTCTCTATGTCTCTCTCTGTCTGTCTGGCGAGCGCATGCGCCCTACAGCGAAAAACCTCTCCCAAAAAACCAAAAAAAACCCAAAAAAACAAAAACTGACAATAAAAATACCTGAGACAAGGGGCCACAAGGTGGCGTGGAGGTTAAGGTCTCTGGACTCGCACATGGCTGACCGTGGTTCAATTCCCAGACCTGGCATCTTGCTTTCTCACTTCCCTCTCCCCTCACTCTTACCTCTCTGGTAAAATTTAAATAAATAATTAAATAGACAAAGCTTAAAATAAAATAATTCTTTAAAAAAAATGCCTGAGACAAAGAAATAACAGAACTGGAGGCTGGCAGGTGACGTGGTGGTTAGGCACTGGACTCCCACATGGCCAACTGTAAGTCAAGTCCGAGACCTGGATGGAGGCTTTCTTTCTCACTTTCTCTCTCTTGTGCCCTAGAGCAAATTTAAAAATTAATAATGGGACCAGCAGGTGGCGTGGTGGTTAGGGGTGCGGGACTCCCACATGGCCGACCACAGTTTAACTCCTGGTCCTGGCGGCTTCACTTTACCTCTCTCTGTGTGTCATTCTCACTTTCCCTCTCTCTCGGGTCAAAATAAAAATAATAAATAAATAAACCTTAAATAATTATTATTATCATTTGGATAGGTTTTTGCTACAGGGCACATGCACTCACCAGAAAGACAGAGACAGAGAGACAGAAAGCGAGAAATCACCCCCCAGGGGGGATGGCCATGCCCAATCCCTTCTCCATTCTCCTCTTGGGATCTTGGGCACGCACGCACACGCACCCAGCGTGAGTTTAAGGCACCAAGTCCAGGACTCAAACCGTGGTCAGCTACATGGGAGTCTAGCGACAGCCATTATGCTAACTGCTGGTCCCAATGTTAAAGAATTATTTAGGGAATAATAAGAAGAAGAAATAAAAATTTAAAAATAATAATAATGATTTTTTAGAGAGTTTTTTGCTATAGGGCACATGTACTCACTGGAGAGACAGACAAAAAGTGAGAAGTCACCCTGAGGGATGGCCACATCACAATCCCTTCTCCATTCTCCTCTCAGGATTTCAGGCACATATGCACACATGCCCGGCATGACCTAAGCTGCCGGCTCGGAGACTCAGGCTGTGGTCAGCTATGTAGGAGTCCTGCGATGTAACCACTACGCCATCTACTGGTCCCAAATAAATGATTTTAAAAAATAAAACAATTCAATATACTTTGAAAATGACGACTACAAAATTCAAGAAGCAACCCAGTGGCCAGTAGGTGGTGTGGCAGTTAGGGTGACGGGATCCCACATGGCCAATGATGCGTTCAAGTCCTGAAAAAAACATGCCAGGCACATGTGTGCGTGTCCAAAATCCCAAGAGGAGAAAGGGTTGCTGTGTGGCCATCTGTCCTGGGGGGCAATTCCTCACTTTTCCTCTCTCTGTCTCTATTTCTCTCTGGCAAGTACATGCTCCCTGTAGCAAAAACTGAAAACACAAAAGAAAGAAAGATAACTATCCAGGCAGGGCCAGCCCCTCACCCAGTAGTTACAGGAGCTGGAACTGGGTCCCATGGCCAACCGTGGTTCAGATCCTATCCCCGAAAGCTTGAAAAACTGGCTTGGAGCATGATCCCAAGAGAATGGAGAAATGGAGAAGGGACCGAGGTGAGGCCACACCCACTGTCCTGTTCGGGGTGCTCTCTCCCCTCCCCCAGCCCCATCTCTGCTGAGTGCATGCTTTCTCTGGCAATTAAACAAAGAAACCAATAAGAAAAAAGGAAGAATAGGGACCAGCAGTTGGCGTAATGGCTATGTCGCTGGACTCCCATGTAGTCGACCGCGGTTCGAGTCCCAGACCCGGTGGCTTAAACTCACGCCGGGCGTGTGTGCGTGCGTGCCCAAGGTCCCGAGAGGAGAATGGAGGAGAAGGGATTGTGGCCTGGTCATCCCCCCGGGGGTGATTTCAAACTGACATCTGTGTTACCTGGGGCTTGCTCTGAGATGCCCAGCCCTTGAGCCCAGGCAGGACAGGATGACCAAGACGGTGGACACCACCCAGCTGCTCCAGGGCCGAGCACAGCCTGTCTGCCACATGCACACCCGTGTGCTTCAAGAGCACACACTATGACGTCTGGAGTGGGAGGGCGTGCGGAGCGCCTCCTCAGCCCCAACGTTCTTTGGGGTCCAGGTGCAGGGCTCTTAGTGCACTTCGATGTGCTGTGCAGACCATCACGCACTCTGTGCATCTATGCCAAGCCTTCTATAACTGCACTTTAAATTACCACTGCTTCTTACGAGTCAGACCCTGAGGGAGCTCAAGGGGCTTACCCCCAAAATGATCAGTCCAGTTAAAAGATGGGCAAGTGAACTGAACAACTCTCCAAGGGAGACATACGAATAGAGTCAACGCAGATGAAAACATGCTCGACATCCCTCATCATAAGGGAGATGCAAATCAAAACCACAATGAGATGCCCAACCCCAGTCAGAATGGCGACGATTAAAAAAATTAAAAATGCGAAATGCTGGCGAGGCTGTGGTAAAAGGGGAACTCTCCTACACTGTTGGTGGGACTATAACCTAGTACTGCTACTGTGGAGATCAGTACAGGGGTTCCTCAAAGATCTGTAAATGGAGCTACCATCTGATCCTGCAGTTCCACTCCTGGGTATCTACTCAAAGGACAGGAGAACGCTCATCCATGTTTACTGCAGCATTATTCACCATTGCTGAGACATGGAACCGACCCAAATGCCCTTGAACAGATGGATGGATTGAAAAAGTGTGGCACATATACTCTATGGAATACTACTCCAGCCATAAAAAATAACAAAATCCTGGCATTTGATAGGAAGTGGATGAACATGGAAGATTTACTGCTAAGCAAAGTCAGTCAGACTGAAAGAGAGACATCGTATGTCTCCACTTAATGTACACTTAATGCATTCTATGGCAGAAACTTGAAGATTGGAAGATATAAAAGCATCAAGAACAATTGTGATACTAGAGACTGTGGAAGGAGGGTGGGAAATGAGGGAGGGTGACAGGAAGGGAATCAAGGGGAAAAGAAGCAAAACATTTAAGGAACACAAAAATGGAAATGCTCTGTGGATGATAACGTGTATGATAATACCTTTAATTGGACCAATATACAGTGTATTCATACTGGGAAAATTCATATACAAGCTGTAATTATATGGGGGTTGAATATAAACAAACAAGTAAATAAATCAGACTCTGAAAGAATAAGCACAAGGTCGCTTTCACCTCTAGGAGATGGGAGCGAGTGTGGGGACTTCAGTGCTCTATCTTAGGTCATTTGAAACACTGAATCTCAATGGGTGGTAGAAAGTTCTAAAACTAACAATGAATAATAGGGGCCAGCATGGAAGGGTGGTTAAAGTGGCTGGATCCCACAGGGTCTACAGCATGGGTCGAGTCCCGGACCTGGTGGCTTGAAAAATATTCCAGGCTCATGTGCGTACATGCCCAAAATCTCAAGAGGAGACTGGAGGAGAAGGGATGCACCATGGCCATCCCTCCTGGGGGTGATTTCTCATTCCCCCACCCCTGCAATGAGTGCATGTACCCTAGAGCAAAATTAAAAATGAAAAACTAAATAAAAGGAGTCTGGATCTGGGGCTTGACAATCATGCTGGGCAGGTGTGCATGCCTAAAATCCCAGTAGGAGAATAAAGGAGAAGGGACTGCAGCCTGGCCACCCACAGTGGGGAATGATTTCCCCCTCTCCCTCTCGCTTTCTCTCCAGTGAGCACACACACCCTATAGCAAAAACCTAAATAAAAAGAAAAGAAGAAGAGAGGAGAGGAGGCGGGAGGAGGCAGACAGGAGATGCACGGGTGACTTCATGAGGAAGGGCTGGGCAAGGTGGCCTTGGACCCTGGTCTAAGAACAGGCTGTCCTGTGACTTGGAAGGAAACGTCCATAAAAACGAAGAAGCACCGACAAAAGCCGTGACCCAGGGACCTGAAACACAGCACTAAGGGGGCCCGACGCACTAGCAAAGACCACGGCAGGGCCGTTTCCTGTCACACTACACACGCAGAAAACACGACTCTGCAGAGACGGAGGGCAGGTGAGCAGGCACTGGGGCGGGGGCGGGGGCGGGGGCAGCTGAGAGGGCCAGGCGGACCTCAGTGGTAGTGGGAAGTGCTAAAACTGAGCTGAGAGGCGTGTGCTGCCCAGAGTGTCCTGAAAAGGGAGTGCATGAAGATGCGTGGGTTTTACGGTATGTGAATTATCCCCCAATAAAGCTGTCAAACACGTGCACACACCCTTCACATGGGTCTAGAAAGAAAATAAACTGCGAACCGAAACAAAAAGCAAGGCCAGCAGGTGGCATGGAGGTTAAGGTGGCTGGCTCTCACAACGGTTCGAATCCCAAACCCCGTGGCTTGAAAACCTTGTTGGGCACGTGTCTGCGTGTCCAAAATCCTGAGAACGGAGAAGGGATGGTGGCATGGCCATCCCCCAGGGGGTGCTTTCTCATTCTCCCTCTGTCTCGCTCTGCTGCGTGCACGCACCCTATACCACAAATTTAGGAAACAAAAACAAGTCGGGGTGGTCCTGACCCGTAAACGACATGCAAGGAGAGGCCCCCTCGTGAGTGTGCTCAGCAGCACAGGAGAGCGGCGAGGTCGCCACCCTGGAAGCAGCTCGAGCCTTTGTCTTTGTAGATCCTTCCTAGATGCCTTTCGCGTACAGGGGCGGTGAGTTCTGGGCGTCAACCAGATTGGACTAGGGAACACCTAGACGTCTGGCAAAGTGCTTTGGGCATCCTCGAGACACCGTCCTGAGGCTAAGCAGGCTGGGTGTGGCGGCTCGGACCCTCGACGTGGGTGGGCATCACCCCTCAGCAAGGGTGGAGAGACCTGACAGAGAAGCAGAGTCGCAGGTCAGACAGAGCTGGGCTGGGCAGACCTCTGTCACCACGGCCACAGAACTCAAGGCTCTTCTGCCTCCAGACTCCGGGGTTCATGCCAATGACTGCCGGGCTCTCGGGCCTTCAGCCTCTGACTGAGCTGCGCCATCGGCTGCCCTGCCTCTAGGCCTCGGCCCCTGGACTGACCAGGCTGCAGTGCTCCAGAGTCTCCGGCTTGCAGGAGGTCTGCCGTGGGACTTCTCAGCCACCGTAATCACACAGGCTGACGCCTTCCAACATATCCCCTCCTGCACCTTCAAGGGGACCCGCAGGACAGGCCAGGAGGTCTTATAGGGTGTCGTGTTGTCTTCTTCCAGCAACACTGCGAGACCCTCCAAGACCCTCCAAGGTATCAGCAGACCCTAAAGGGCCTCTGCCCATGCCCGACACGCTCAGTGCTGAGGCCACTGTTCATCTCACTCCCATGTGGACTCCTTTCAGGGGCTTCTGTCAGGCCCAGAGAGGTGCTTCAGAGTCGCCAAGCCAAGCCCTGGTTGGGGCCTGGGCACAGTATATCAGATCTTACCAAGGCAGCCGGGTGTGCCGCACTAGGTCTGCTGCCTTTCCCACGCACCCGGCACGGTACCGTTTTGTCTGCTTTGCCCCCAGACAGGGTCTCTAGCCAGGTGCAGGTCCTGCTGCCTCAGCCTTCCAAATGGGACTACGGGCGTCCCCTCCAACCCCGCTGTTTCAGACAGGGTCTTGCTGTGGTGTCCAGGCCAGCCTGGAGCTCCCGATCCTCCTGTCAGCCTCACCAGCTGCTGCCGTGAGAGGTGCACCACCACGCCAGGCTTTTAGCTTGGCCAGGTGAACCCAGGCTCCCACGTGGTCCCTACCTGCAGAGCACCAACGTAGCAGCGTGCCTCCGTGGCTAGGCCTCAGCACTGCATAGTCTGTCTTTTTCTTTTTTTCCCTTTTTTTGGAGAGGTTTTCGCTATAGGGCGCGTGCGCTCACCAGACAGACAGAGAAGAGACAGAGAGACAGAAAGCGAGAAAACACTCCCCAGGGGGGATGGTCACGCCGCAATCCCTTCTCCTCCATTCTCCTCCCGGGATCTTGGGCACACATGCACACACGCCCGGCATGAGTTTTAAGCCACCGGGTCCAGGACGTGAACCGCGGTCAACTATGTGGGAGTCCAGCGACATAGCCATTACGCTAATTGCTGGTTCCCTGTCTTTCTTTCTTTTAAGAATTATTTTTTAAATTTAATTAATTCATTCATTTATTTTAATTTGACCAGAGAGAGAGAGAGAGAAAGTGAGAAAGCAAGGTGCCAGGTCCAGGACTTGAACCGTGGTTGGCCATGTGGGAGTGTCCAGAGTCTTAATCACCACACCACCTGCTGGTCCCCTGCCTTTTCTTTTTTAAAGTGCCAGAGGGTGAGTGAGTTTGCCAGAGAGGGACAGGGAGAAAAGGAGGAAAAAGCACCCCACACAGGGCATGCCACTACCCCTTCTCCATCCTGTTAGGACGGGGGCACAAGCACACACGGACCGGTTTATTTCAGGCCTCCAGGGCCGGGACTCAACGAGTGCGCAGTCAGCCAGGTGGGGTCCAGCTCCCTTTACCATCAAGTCATGGGGCTGGTGCCAACAGCACACTTGGACGTCTTGGGGTTTTTTTTAGGTTTTTGACATAGAGCACGTGCACTTACCAGAGAGACACAGAGAGAGGGAGAGGGAGAGGGAGAAGTCACCCCCAGGGGGACGGATATGCCAGTTTTTGCATTCTCTTCTCAGGATTCTGGGCGTGCATGCACACACACCCAGCCCAAGTTTCTTTCTTCCTTTTAAAATTATAATTATTATATACATGCTAATTGTAGAGAAATTTGGGGAAGACATTAAGAAATAAAAATTTGGTGGGGGGTGCGGGCTGGCAGGTGGCATGGTGGTTGGGGGTGCTGGACTCCCACATGGCCAGTGGTGGTTCAATTCCTGGACCTGGTGGCTTGCTTTCCCACTTTCTCTCCCCCTCCTCCCCTCCCTCTCTAGTCAAATTTAAATAAATTATTTAATAAAGCTGAATAAAACAATTCTTAAAAAAAGAAAAAAATTCTTATATTTCCAGAAGAGATGTTTTCTCAGGTTCTTCATTGTCCCTTCTGCTTCTGTACATGTGCACGCGCAGGAGCACGCACACAGACATGGCCACGCTTTCTTTTTTTTCTTTTTTTGGAGAGGTTTTTGCTATAGGGCACGTGCGCTCACCAGAGAGACAGAGAGACATAGAGACAGAAAGCGAGAAATCACCCCCCAGGGGGAGATGGTCACGCCGCAATCCCTTCTCCTCCATTCTCCTCTGGGGATCTTGGGCACGCACGCACACGCGCCCGGCGTGAGTTTTAAGCCACCGGGTCCGGGACGCGAACCGCAGTCAACTACGTGGGAGTCCAGCGACATAGCCATTACACTAACTGCTGGTTCCCATAGCCACGTTTTCTAAAGTTTAGATCCTAGCTATACATAGTTTTGCCTCTTTTACTTGATATTATACCTTGATATTTTCAGTGTCATAAGATATTCAAAAACATTACTGAATGAACATAACGTTTTATCAAATAGTTCTACCAAAGTTTCAAGCCACTGGGTCCAAGACTCGAACCATAGGCTGCCATGTGGGAGTCTAGCAACTTCACCAGCACGCCACCTGGGCCTCCAACTGTGCCTTTTTAAACAGTGCTTGAACTGCACACAGGTGGAAAGAGCACCAGGGCAGGGCCGAGCGCCACTGCGCAGCCAGCAAGCTCATCACTGCAGCCACACGTGTGCTCCAGGCCACCGTGAGTGAGTGCACTGGTCATGTCTGCTCTGGTGGGTACAGTGCGTGCAAGAAGGAAGGCTGAGGGCGGTGCCCCGATGTGCTCCTCGCCACGTCTCAGTGGGCCTGTGGCCACTGTCTGGCTGATGGTTGACGGAATCCCGGCCTCGGCCCCGGAGCACCTCACCCTCCATAATATCATGCCCCTCAAGGCAAAACGAAAACTGGATTGAAAAAAATGATACGGTAAGTTGTTATCTTTTAAAACATGAGTGTGACCTGGCCACAGCGCGCATATGCAGGATTCTTCAGGGCCTTACCAGAGCCAGCTAGGAGCCAAGGAGACCAGGAAGGAGGCCCTACCCCCGGGGCTGGGGAGGAGGAGGACGGGGAGGAGGCCTCAGCCTTCCACAGGGCACTGGGGTGGAGCAGCTCTGAGCCCCGGCAGGTGCAGACAGGCTCTGTGAGTGACCAGGACTGCGGCGGCCGGAGCACACGGGAGGGAGGGCGGCCGGGGTGAGGAGGCCGAGGACGCGGGCACGTGGGAGAGGACGCTACCTTGCGCTGGCAGAACGTGGAGCAGTAGTTGACCTTGTGGCAGCCGGGGGACTCACTCATGGCCT
>NW_006203472.1:716025-719505 GCF_000334495.1 Tupaia belangeri chinensis | reverse complement strand
CCTTGCGCTGGCAGAACGTGGAGCAGTAGTTGCCCTTGTGGCAGCCGGTGCACTCACTCATGGCCTCCCGGCCACAGTTGACGCAGGACTGCTGCAAGAGGACACAGACCAGTCAGTGACAGGGCAGGGGCGCCGGCTCGCAGAAGCAGCCCCCGGGACTTGCAGGGACAGAGCAGCCTGGGAGCAGGGCTGACCAGGCAGCTCTGAGGCACCGTCAGGGCGCTGTCACCCTTCTCCCTCTGCTCCTTTGTCTCTCACTTACAGAAAAAAAAAACCCACTAAAATAAAAACGCAAGCGTGCAGAGAGGATGGCATTGTAGTCTCCCTCTGGGCTCTGTCCCCAGCGTTGCCCAGAAGGCACGCTCTCATCACCTCCAGAGTCAGCCCCTCCCCTTCCCCTGCACATGGTCTGGCCTGCGCTCAGGCACTGGAGAGTCAAGGCGTAGACCGTCTGGCACCGAGCAGGCGCAGAGAACCACGCTCCAGAGGGAACTGAATGCTCCAGACCTGCGGGCTCATGGCCTCCAGCCCACGGAACCAGCCCCTGCCAGCGGGGCGGCACTGGCAGGGAAACACGCCTCTCCCGGGCAGCCACCCCCGCCTCTCCCAGCTGGTCTGTGTGCTTTTTCCTTAAGTTACATTATTGGAGCTTTGCCCCTTAATCCACGTACATAAGCACATCTGTCAGTGGTTAACTCGTGCGGCCTGACTAATGAAGGTCTTCGATGATGTGACAGACAGAGAAACCCACCAGGGTGAGCCTGGGCCCAGCCACCGCCCAGGAGGGGCCACGCACGTACCCGGCCGCTGCTGCGGGGGGCCGTTTGCTGCCAGGTGGGGCAGGCAGTCTGCCCCTCCCCTCCGGTGATATGACCCAGGCTAGTCCCAGGCGGACACCGCTTTCGCCTATCTGTGCAGTGACTACCTCTGCGCTTCTGTCCTGAGCTCGGCTTCCTTCATGCAGAATGCGGTCTTCACAATGACCAATACGTTTCTACTTGGACAACACGGGACATCTCAACATTCAGTCACTACAGAACACAGGCACTGGAGGGAATCGTAGACGGTAACTTACTTTGCTCTCTGCCTCCACTTTAAATGGCAAACGACTTCAAAAACCACAAGTCAACGAGAACCAAACCGAGAACTGTCCGAGAACCGTCTACAGGGAGAACAAAGGTAGCAGGAACTTCGCGCACTCCCTGCCGGTAGCTGATACCAGTGTTGGGTGAACTCGGGCGGCTCTGCCCGGGGTGCCAGCCCCGCCTGGCCACACCTTCCTGGATGTGACCCTTCCTGGGTGTGACAGGTGGTGGCACGCCGAGCCCACAGGCTGCGCAAGCCTTGGTCACAGTCCCGTACCGAGGGCAGGGGTCTGTGCTGGGTGTTCGTGTCCTCAGGATGGTGCCTGGAACAAAGCAGGCATTCCAGAGATACCTGACAGCGAGCCTGCCCTAGTGCGCCAGCCGCAGAGGGGGCTCCCTGGGCTGGCACCCTTCTGCCGTAGTGAGGGCTCTCAACGCCGAGAAAGAATTGTTTCTGTTTTTGCTTTTGGCATAGGGTGTGTGCACTCATCAGAGAGAAAGAGAGAGGGAGAGTAATTACCCCCTCAGGATGGCATGCTGAGACCCTCTTCTCCTGTCTTCTCTCAGGATTTTGGGCACACACACACTTGCACCTGATGTGATTTTCTTTTCTTTTCTTTTCTTTTTTTTTGGAGAGGTTTTTGCTATAGGGCGCGTGCGCTCGCCAGACAGACAGAGAGAGACAGAGAGACAGAAAGCGAGAAATCACCCCTCAGGGGGGATGGCCATACCGCAATCCCTTCTCTTCCATTCTCCTCTCAGAATTTTGGGCACGCACATGCACCTGGCATAAGTTTGAGCCACCAGGTCTGGGACTCGAATCGCAGTCGACTACATGGGAGTCCAGTGACACAGCCATTACACTAACTGCTGGTCCCTAATCTGGTGTGATTTTCAAGCCTCCAGGTTCAGGATTCGAACCTCGCAGTTGACCATGTGGGATCCAGCTGACTTGACCACCATGCCACCTCCTTAGCCCTAAACTTTATTTTTATTTCATGAGAAAGAAAAACAGAGACAGACAGAGGGCAGTATCCCCACCAGGGTCCTGGAGCCACGACCCACCCCAGCCTCAGCCAACCTAGGATCACAGACGCACACACCAGGACACTGGGGGAGGGCTGTGGACACAAGCCCACGTGGGCCAGCCCTGCAGGGCATTTACTGCTGCACTGCTGACAAGTGGCTTACCAACTTAACTAAAGGGCCCTCCTTCTGCAAGTCGCACGCCACGGCTGGGAACCTCACATCCGCAACACGACAGGCAGCATGCTGGGAGCTGTGTGGAGACTCCGGTAAATCACACAGGCTGCTCTCACTAGTTTTAAATCATACCGGGCCAGTCCTGCAGGCTGGTAGCTAAGGGAGCCGGACTCGCCATGGCCTACCGCGGTTCAAATACCAGGCCCCAGTGGCTTAAAAAGTACATTGTGAGCAAGCTACGGGCATGGAAGTTGGGGGGCTAGATCCCACATGGCCAACTCTGCAATTCGAGTCCCAGATCTGGTGGCATAAAAACTACACGTGTGCTGGGCGTGTGAACATGCATGCCCAAAATCCCAAGAGGAGAATATGAAGAGAAGAGAGCAACCTGCCCCCTCCCACCCCGAGGGATGATTTCTCACTTTTCCTCTCTCTCTGCTTTATAACTCTCCTGCAAGTGCCCTATGACAAAAATAAAATAAAATAAAATAAAATAAAAAGGAAATACTTTGGGCAGCATGGGGAAACGGAGGAAAAGACTGGCATGACTACGCCCTACTGGGAGGTACTTTCTCGCGCTCCCTGTTTTGGTGAGCATATGCCCCGCTGGCAATTAAAAATTATGCAAATTATCTACTACATGGAACTAACAGCCTTCTTCTCCGACATAGAGCCAACCAAGAATGATTAAGACCATAAAATCACTTATGAAATGCCCATTAATCCTTTAACTGTTGAGCAATAAATTTAACAATATATTTTTTAATCTTTCTGCAAATAGGGACCAACAGATGGCGTAACGGTTATATTGCTGGACTCCCATGTAGTCAACTGTGGTTCAAGTCCCAGACCTGGTGGCTTAAATTCACACCGGGCCCATGTGTGTGCATGCCCAGGATCCTAAGAGGAGAATGGAGAAGGGATTGCGGCGTGGCCATTCCCCCTAGGGGGTGATTTCTCGCTTTCTATCTCTCTGTCTTTCTGGCAAGTGCACACGCTCTACAGCAAAAAAACCCTCTTTCTGCAAATAAACTTAAAAAGCCTAACTTGAAAACTTGGATACACACAGGGCAGAAGAAAATCAGTAATGTGTTTTTTGTTTGCTTGTTTATTTTTTTGAGAGTTTTTTTTTTTTTTGAGAGAGATTTTCGCTATAGGGCGCGTGGCCTCGCCAACCCGACCGAGAAGGGCA
>NW_006203472.1:700963-715963 GCF_000334495.1 Tupaia belangeri chinensis | reverse complement strand
CCTTCTCCTCCATTCTCCTCTCGGGATCTTGGGCACGCATGCACACGCGCCCGGCGTGAGTTTTAAGCCACCGGGTCCGGGACGTGAACTGCGGTCAACTACATGGGAGTCCAGCAACATAGCCATTACGCTAACTGCTGGTTCCCGAGAGGTTTTTGCTATAGGGCGAATGCATTCGCCAGAAAAGACAGAGAGACAGAAAGCGAGAAGTCACCCCCAGGGGGGATGGTCACGCCACAATCCCTTCTCCTCCATTCTCCTCTCAGGATCTCGGGCACTCACACGTGCCAGCCATGAGTTTAAGCCACCAGGTTCAGGACTCAAACCATGGTCAACTACATGGGAGTCCAGAAACATAGCCATTATGCCAACTGCTGGTCTCTAAAACCAGTTATGTTATAAAAAAGAATCTGGAGCTGAAGAATTTTGGCCCAGACGTCACCCTCCTGTCCCCCAGATCTAGCGTGGTCAGAGTAACCCTCCATTTCCATGGACTGCTGCACACAGAACAACAGTACTGCTTAGAGATTGCAGACCATGGACTCTGCACACAGAACAGCAGTACTGCCTAGAGATTGCAGACCATGGACTCTGCACACAGAACAGCAGTACTGCCTAGAGATTGCAGACCATGGACTCTGCACACAGAACAGCAGTACTGCCTAGAGATTGCAGACCACCTTCTCCGTGCCTCAGAGTGCCCAGGTCTAACTCCAAAGACTAGAAAAAAATATAACCCTTCAGATGACCAGAAACCACCACAGCGGCACAAGAAATAGGAGAAGCCAAGAAAATACCTCACCCCCAAGGGAAAAGAATTAACCCCTCATCCTCCACAGACAAAACAAGGGAACTCATGGAAATGTTAGCTAAAGAATTTAAAATATTCATAGTGACAAAGCTAACAGAGAGGCAAGAGAAGAGAGACGACCCTCAGAAGGTGCAGAAGAGACAAGTTCAGGCAGTGGGGAAGTTCTTGCATGATCTGAAAGAGGAAATATACACCATAAAAATGAATCAAACGAAATTGTTAGAGATGAAGGCTATAATACAGGAAACCACAACCTCCTTTGAAAGTATTAAAAGCAGATTAGATCATGCAGAAGATTAAATCTCAGATATAGAAGACAGAACCTCTGCCCTAGAAAAATTCACCAAAAAGACTGAGAAAACCCCCAAAAATGAGAATAACATACAAGTAATACTAGACACCATTAAATGACCAAATATCTGGATCAGATGGTGAAGAAATTAATAGACGTTGATGATCTATTCTATGAAATCCTGGGAAAAAACTTTCCCAACCTAGAGAGACATTCAAATATCCAAACCCAAGAAATACAAAAGACCCCACATAGAATCAACCCAAGATCGTCTAGGCACATCGTAGCCAGATTGACCAAAACCACAGACAGAGACAAAATACTAAAATTGGCAAGAGAGAAATGTCAAGTTACTCTCAAAGGATATCCCATCAGGATGACATTGGAACTCTCATCAGAAACAATGCAAGCAAGGAAAGAATGGGAAAATATTCAAAGTGTTAAGTGAAAAACAATTTCAACCAAGAATACTATACCCAGCAAGATTATCCTTCATATAGTAAAATATGTCAAAAACATTCTCAGATAAACAAGACCTATAAGAATTTACCAACACCAGACCAGCTCTCTAAGAAGTGCTGAAGGGAGTGCTCTACCAGGAAAACTAAAGTCAGACACAGAAATAAGAGAACAAGAAACAACCAAGAGAACAGCCAGCCTAATGGTGGGGACAAGTCCAGAGTGAATGTTAATTTACACAATTTAAACAGAAAGACCCGACCATAGTAACACTGTAAATTCAATAGAAGAGTGATTAATTACACGAGTCTGAACTGGTGAAATAGAATGTTATGTCTTTTGACTAAAACATTACTTTCTTCTATGCTTTGTTTTCCATATTTAAAGATTTTTGTCTTCTCTTGAATCGTTGATAGGTTCATCTACCTACTGTTTGAACTGAATCCTAACCTTTTTCTTGGCTTTAAGGCTTAAGCAAATTTCGCTTAACATTTTCTGATTATGATCTGTTAAAACTAAAACTGTTTGGGACCAGCAGTTGGTGTAATGGCTATGTCGCTAGACTCCCAAGTAGTTGACTGTGGTTTGAGTCCCAGACCTGGTAGCTTAAACTCACGCCGGGCGCGTGTGTGTGCTTGCCCAAGATCCCGAGAGAAGAATGGAGGAGAAGGGATTGCAGTGTGGCCATACCCCTTGGGGGGTGATTTCTCACTTTCTGTCTGTCTGTTTCTCTCTTTCTGGCAAGCACACACATCCAATAGCAAAAACCTCTCAAAGAAAAAAAACAAAAACTGAAACTATTTTTCTTGAAATTAAAAAATGCATTAAAAAAACTATTTAATAACTGCAGTAAACTGTATAGGTGCGTATAGTATGTTCATTCTACTCACTGAAGTTTATGCCTAAAGTCAGACATGTGTTCAAAGATATGCATACATCAGCTGTACTTGCTCGCAAAAGTACTTAGAGTACTTAAGATCTTTAGTGAATTGGGGCCGGCGGGTGGCATGGTGGTTAAAGGCATTGGGTTCCCACATGGTTGACTGCGGTTTGGGCCCTGGGCCTGGTGACTTGTTTTCTTGCTTTCCCTCTCTCTGTCTCTCTCTGGTCAAATTAAAAAATAACAACAAATGGAAATAAATAAATAAATAAATAAATATTTTTAAAAATCTTTGGTGAATCAATAAAATGTGAGAAAATTTAAAAATACGACATGGGAAGCAACTGTAGATACCAAAGACAGTGTGGGGGGAGAGGGGGAAATGGCAGAGGGTGAGAGGGAGGGAATCAAGGGGGGAAAAAAGCAGAATATATGAGAAATAAGAAATGGAAAATTACTTGATGATAACAGGTATGGTAATATCCTTGATTGAGCCGGTATGCGACGTGTTCTGATGGGAACTCTCACTTTGTTGTAATGATGTACAGTGAGTGACTGTAAACAAATACATTTAAAATTAAAAAAACACACAAAGAATCTGGGCCAGCAGATGCAATGATAGTTACATCACTGGACTCCCACGTAGTCAACTGCGGTTCGAATCCCAGACCCAGGGGCGTATATCTCACGCCAGGGATGCGAGCGTGCCCTAGATCCTGAGAGAAGGGATTTTGGTGTGGCCACCCCCACCCCAGGGGGGGTGATTTCTTGCATTCTGTCTCTCTGTCTCTCCGTTGAGCACATGCGCCCTATAGCAAAAATCGCTCTCAAAAAAAAACCAAAACAAACAAAAAAAAACCTGGTCCTCTCTGAGTTCCATAAGCTACGACAGCTAAGTACCGCCTGAGCAGACAGCCAAGCGTGTACCCAGTGCAGGTGCATCATCCCTCGGCCCCCACATCAGTCAGGCCATGAGCACCGCCAGGCAGTGCCTGCTGGGCCTGTCCTCTGGAATACGCTCCCGGTCAGCTTGTCTGGAATCCCTCTGTCACCCCACAGTGTCCTGTCCCTGTGCCTCAGGTCACGCCTGTCTCCAGCTAACCAGTGTTGCTGCCCACCTGGAGGTCAGGCAACGTCTGCCTCTAAGAATATCTTCTTCCCAAAAGATAAAGATGACTCTCTCAGTGACGTAAATCTGAATCCAATCAGGCTCGTTTGTCAAAAGCACGCTTCTTCCTACACACAGCCCCGGCGCTGTGGAGTGCGCACCGAGGGTGGGGGAGGTTGGGCAGGAGACACACAGCCTGACCTTTAGAGTAAAGCTTCAACCAAACCAGCATCGTCCTGTGAGCACACGGGTGAGGTCCTGAGACCCGGGTCCTCCGAACCCTCGCCTGGTAAGAGTGCGTGGGGTGGGGCCGCCAGGTGGTGCGGTGGTTGGGGGTGCTGGACTCCCACATGGCCGACTGAGGTTCGAATCCAGTACTCGGTGGCTTGCTTTCTAACTTTCCCACCCTCTCTCTTTCTCCCCCACCTTTCTCTGGTCAAATTTAAATAAATAAATAAAGTTAAATAATTCTTTATATAAAAAAAAGGGCAAGGGATCTGTGTGCATATCTGTGTGGCCATCCACGTCTGTGTACACCCTAGCGTGTGTGCACCTGTTCCTGCGATGCCCCACCTCACCTGGCCAAAGGGAGGGGTGAGTGAGATGGGATGAACAGCCCATACGGTACTTGGAGAGGCCGACAGCCTGAAGAGATGTGTCCAGAGACAGCTGGTCAAGACAGGCAGGCCACAGCTGCGCTTCCCAGCTTGCTGTGACCACCTGTGCCCTCACTCTGTGGGGAGCCCAGCGCCAGGATGGCCGTCCGCTGCATGCTCTGTCTGCAGGAGCCCCTGCATACTCTTATTTTTTTGGAGAGGTTTTTGCTATAGGGCACGTGCACTCACCAGACAGACAGAGAGACAGAGACAGAAAGTGAGAACCCCCCCAGGGGGGATGGCCACGCTGCAATCCCTTCTCCTCCATTCTCCTCTCGAGATCCTGGGCATGCAAGCACACGCGCCCAGCATGAGTTTTAAGCCACGGGGTCCGGGACTCGAACCGCGGTCGACTACATGGGAGTCCAGCGACATAGCCATTACGCTAACTGCTGGTTCCCCTGCATACTCTTGATAATGATCCAGGAATGGTAGAATAAAAGCCAGGGCTGAGCAGAACTTCGGGTAGTTCGTTTGCTAAGCTGAATCACGTACATAGCAAAATGGAAAGGGTTAAGAAGTAGTCTTAAAGGGCCAGCAGTTAGCATGGTGGTTAAAGGGACTAGATTCTCACATGCCCCACTGTGGTTCAAGTCCCAGACCTGGTGGTTTGCTTTCCCTTTCTCTCTCTCTGTCTTGGTCTGGTCAGATTAATAATAATAACAACAACAACTGGAATTAAATAAATATTTTTTTAAAAAAAGAAGTAGACTTAAAGGGCCAGTTGGTGGCATGGATCCCACATGGCCAACTACGCGTCTGTCCTGGACCCAGTGTCATGAAAAACATGCCAGTGCACGTGTGTGCTCAAAATCCCAAGAGGAGAGTGGCAGAGAAGGGCTGCGGCATGGCCATTCCGGGGGTGACTTCCGCCCACAGGAACCTCCCGGGCCACTGCAGCAGGGAGCTGCTGTATGAGGAGCCGGTCAGACTCGGGGTTCGGAGCTGACCAGTTAGATTCCAGAGGATTCTTTTCTGGGGCTGCAGCAGGTTCTGCTCATGACCTAATTATTTCCCCTAGAGGAAGCAACTGAAATAAGAGGAAACCCTCAAAGCGGAATTCGTGTACCAGAAAACCCACGGTGGTCTGACTGGGCCTTTCGGAGCTGGGCAGGTCTGCTGCTGTGATGCTGCCCCCACAGAGACCTCCGGGGCAGCACGGAGCAGGTGATTCTGCAGACCGCCCCGACACTAACCACGGCTCCCCAGGAAGACCCCAGGCAGGGGCCAGGCCGAGTCTGGCTGCCGTGAAAGCCCTGGAGAATTCTGACCTTGCCTGACCTGCCCTGGGGTACCGTCTCAGCCCCATCAGTGTCACATGCCGATGACAAGGCCAGCTGAAAGCCCCCGCCTGAGACCTTGGGGCAGCGTTTTCTGGTGGGTCCAGTGCTGTCTGGGCAGGCGCTGGACAGCTTCCTGGGGGAATGTGAGACACGTGTGAACAGAAGGCCCCACAGTCGGCTCCAGGGTGTCCAGAGACCAACACTAAGCATGGCCACTGCTGGAGGCCAGGGCCTGGGAACCCAAAGAGCAGGTGGCTCACTGAGCGTGCGGACTACACTGGAGAGACAGAAAGGCCCTTCTTCCTTTCTTTTTTTTTTAAGTTATTTTATTTAACTTTATTAATTATTACTATTATTTTCCAGTTTGATGAGAGGGAGAGGGAAGTGAGAAAGCAAGCCACCAGGTCCAGGACTTGAACCGTGGACAGCCATGTGGGAGTCCAACACCCTTAACCACCACGCCACCTGCTGACCCCAAAAGCCCTTATGTCAAGGAGATGCTTTAGGGAAGGGCAAGCTCCTCTTGGCTTACAGACCTGAGTCCCCGCAGCCTCTGAGTGGTGGGCAGATGGGCAAGGGCGCCGGTCTCCACCCCGCAACCTCTCTGCTCCCACGAACCGCCGTACACAGCACAGACCTCCTACTAGGCTTTCCAGGAATCAAACACACTGCCACGGACTTTAAATTCACGTGCACGTCTGCTTGCTCTACTCAGCTCTCACAAAGGGAGGTGGGGGCTGGCCTGCAGCCTGTGAATAAGGGAGGTGGAAGCCACACGGTCAGCTGTGGAGTGAATCCTAGTATCAGTGGCTTGAAAAACACACTGAGCACGTGTGTGTGCCCAGAACTTTGACAGGTGGAGGGACAGAAAGGGGCTGCGGTGCCCCACCAGGGGCGGCTCTCTCTGTCTCTGGTGCGTGCACACGCCCTAGACACTTTTTCAAAGAAGGAAGGTAGGAAGAGCAGAGAAAGGCTGAGATGGAGCAGTGGAAAGAGATGAGTTAGAGGGATGGGGCGGCGGGGGATCAGGCCAGGGCAGCACGGTCAACGCTGAGCCAGAGGCTGTGGGGCTGGTCTGAGACCCTGCAGCCAGTCTGCGGGACTCTGCTGGAATGGCCCCTTGACAGCCAAGGCCATCTCTATCCTGCCTGTTTAGTCACTGCAGGACTGACGACCTCCATAGGAATGTGAATTTTCCATGGTTAAAATCGGCAAAATCCTCTTAATAGTTTCAGCTGAGTTGAATTTGAAATTTTTTTTAAGGATAGATACTCTTCTTTTTAAGAATTATTTTATTTAACTTTCTTTATTTTTTTTAATTTAAATTTGACCAGAGAGAGACAGAGAGAGAGAGAGAAAGAGGGAAGGTGAGAAAGCAAGCCACCAGGTCCGGGGCCTGAACCGTGGTCAACCATGTGGGAAGTTCAGCAACATAACCATGATGCCATCTGCTGGTCCCAAACTTGAATTTTTAAAAAATTCCTACTGGAAGGTCCAAGCAAGGGTCCCAGGCCTCCGCCCCGTCGAACCTTGTTATCCTGTAGCTGCCCTCCATATGTTAGGCCACCAGGGACGTCCTAACCTTTCTCTACGCAAAACTGCGCCAGGACCCTGCCGAGGGCCAAGCAGCAGTCCCAGCGGGGTCTTTCCTGTCAAACGCAGCAGGGCTTGCCTTTGCAACCCTGACTTTTCTGCACATGACAAACAGAAGGCCTTGCCAGTGAGTAACATTCGGATGGAGGCCACAGGCTCAGGGGATGGAGATTCACTTTAATACCAGTGGCGAATAAATAGTACCATCGCAGAAATGTCTTGAGGGCGCCACCTGTGGCATCCACACAGCACTGCAGGCTCCACCATGCTCAGCCCACAGACCTCATTCTCCCTCTGGCCCATTCCAGGCCAAGCTGGCATCCCCGGGTGCCACAGGCTGCTTCTCCCTGCTGCCGGAATGTTCACGGGACATGTTTAGAGTCCCTTCTCTTGTTTTAAAATTGTTTTAAATTTTTGCCAGACGGGACCAGTAGTTAGTGTAATGGCTATGTCACTGGACTCCCATGTAGTCGACTGCGGTTCAAGTCCCAGACCCGGCTTAAACTCACACCAGGTGCATGTGGATGTATGTGTGCCCAAGATCCCGAGAGGAGAATGGAGGAGAAGGGATTGCGGCGTGATCATCCCCCCTGGGGGGTGATTTCTTGCTTTCTGTCTCTCTGTCTCTGTCTGTCTGGCGAGCGCACGCGCCCTATAGTGCAAATCTCTCCAAAAAAAAAGGAGAACGGAGAAGGGCCTGCCGCATGGCCACGCCCCTGGGGAGTGCTCTCTCTCTCTTTCCAGCAAGCGTATGAGCCCTACAGCAGATAAAATAATCGTTCTAAAAAGGTTCCAGAGGTTTGGAAAGCACAGGATGTTAAAATGTGGTGGTAGTTTCAGCAGAGAGGCTCAACCCTAACAAGCTTAGCATTCTTTTACCAAACAGAGGATTTAAGGGATTTCAGGCCACATTTCTTCCTTAGAAATGCCTAAAATTACAAACAACACGCAAAGCCCAGCGTTTCGGAGGTGGGACTCGGCCAGCCCCGCAGCACTGGGCATTCTGGCCCACCTGCTGGACACAGGCAGCCCAGGGCAGACGAGGCCTAGTGACTAACAGGAACACAGAACCAGGACTGCTCTTCCAGCACGGGCCTCCCAGTGGGTGAGGCGTGGGGTGCAGCACCTCAGCGAGGCGGCAAAGCCTGAAGCTGGAGCTGTTCCGGTGGCTGGAGATTGAGGGAAGCAATTCTAGAAAGCAGAAGGGTCCACTCAGCACAGACTCCCTCCACGTCTCTGACCCCTCAGCCGCCTGTGCAGTGAGGCTCCCAGGGTCCCCACAAAGAACAGCTGACGGGCCAAAATGCTGAGCGGAGACTTCAGCTGCTGCTCGCTACTGGAAGTCCGGAGCTTGAGCCTTAGCAAGTGAGGGGGGTTTAATAAACACCTTGGCCTTCGCAGTCAAATTCAGTAAAGGTATACCCTCACCGATCCAGGACCAAGGGTGCGTCACACGAAAGCAAAAGACAGACCGACCTTCCCTACCGAAGGGCGACGACCGCCTCTCCACACAACGACCAGGCCGAACGAAATTCTACACGCAGCAGGGGAAGACAACAGAACCCTCCACCGTTCATAAACTCCAACGTCCAAACAATCGGAAATTGCTAGACATGCAAAGAGAAGAAAATGCAGTCCACAGTGAAGAGAAAAAGCAACTGACAGAAACAGGTCCTTGGATGACCCCAATGTTAGAATTAGGTAAGATATTGGGACCAGCAGTTAGCGTAATGGCTCTGCCGCTGGACTCCCACGTAGTCGACCACAGTCTGAGTCCTGGACCTGGTGGCTTAAACTTACGCCGGGTGTGTGTGCCCGAGAGGAAAATGGAGGAGAAGGGATTGCGGTGTGACCATCCCCCCTGGGGGGTGATTTCTCGCTTTCTGTCTCTATGTCTCTCTCTGTCTGTCTGGCGAGCGCACACACCCTATAGCGGAAAAAAAAAAAAAAAAAACCTCTCCAAGAATTGGGTAAGATATTAAAGAAGTTATTATGAAATGTCCAACAAACTGAAGGAAAAAAATGACCATAACGAGTAAGCAGTTGAGAAATACAAGCAGAGGGATCAGCAGTTAGAGTAATGGCTATATCGCTGGACTCCCACATAGTCAACCGCGGTTCGCGTCCCGGACCTGGTGGCTTAAAACTCACGCCAGGCGCGCGTGCGTATGTGCCCAAGATCCCGAGAGGAGAATGGAGGAGAAGGGATTGCGGTGTGACCATCCCCCCTGGGGGGTGATTTCTCACTTTCTGTCTCTATGTCTCTCTTTGTCTGGCGAGCACATGCGCCCTATGGCGAAAATCTCTCCAAAAAAAAAAAAAAAGAGAAATACAAGCAGAATAATAGAAACTCCATGAAAGAACTGCATAGGTTTTCAATGTATTGTCTCTTACCATGAAAGCACCTTGCAACATATACTCTGGGATAATAAAATTCTTTCAAGCATTTCTCCTATAAAGTGAGAATGATGATGGGACCAGTAGATGGCGTAATGGTTACGTCACTGGACTCCCAAGCAGTCAACTGCAGTTCAAGTCCTGATCCGGCGGCTTAAACCTCATGCCAGGTGCATGTGCGTGCATGCCCGAAATCACAAGAGGAAAACGGAGGAGAAAGGATTGGACCATAGCCATCCCCCAGGGGGTGATTCCTCACTTTCTGTCTCTGTCTCTTCGGTGAGCATAAGCACTGTATAGCAAAAATCTTTCCTAAAAGTGAGCATTGTCAATAGACAATTCCATGGCCAGCCCAGTAGCCTACTGGTTAAGGGAACTGGATCCCACATGGTGACGATGGTTCGAATCCCAGTCCCAGCAGTGTGGACGACACTGGGTATTTTCCATCAGAGTACGGAGCCATACAGAGGTTTTTTGTTTATTTTTTTATATTTTCTAGTTACTCTTTTCTCATAGCTAACAACTCTTTACAGAAACTTCCTGTTTAACCCACTGTTCCTGTCTCCTGGTTGGTGTATACATGCCCCGAATCCAGACAGGACAGAGGAATGGAAGAAAAGGAACTGGAGCATGACCACACCCTGCTAGGAATGCTTCCTCCGTTTACCCTTTTCTCTGTCTCTATTTCTCTCTGACAAGCACACATACCGTCTAACAGTTAAAACACACACGCTCGCGTGTGCACATGCTCACGCACACAATACCAAAGGAAGGGACTTCGACTGCAGTTTCCACCAGGCCAGAAGTCCATGGGTGTGAGGACGCCCGGTAGAGCACTGCCCACCATGGGCCTGTTCCTATCCCCTGGCTGGACTCAAGCTGTCATAAAAAAATACCAAGGCTAGCTCTGGGCACAGTGGTAATATGCTGTGTGAGAGAAGCTGGATCCCGGGACCAGCAGTCGGCATAATGGCTATGTCGCTGGAATCCCATGTATTCGACCGCAGTTCGCGTCCTGGACCTGGTAGCTTAAACTCACACCGGGCGCATGTGCGTGCGTGTCCAAGATCCCAAGAGAATGGAGGAGAAGGGATTGCAGCATGGCCATCCCCCTTGGGGGGTGATTTCTCACTTTCTGTCTCTCTGTCTCTCTCTGTCTGGTGAGTGCACGCACCCTATAGCGAAAACCTCTCAAAAAAAAGAGAGAAGTTGGATCCCACCATGGCAACCATAGTTTGAAATCCCAGCTCAATCAGCCTGAAACATGCCAGGTGCATACATGAGTGCCTCAGACACGATGGGCTAGAGGATTCGAGGTAGGGGTTCACAGCATGGTCAGATCCCGCGGATGGTGCTCACCCCCACTTTCTCACATGTGTGCTCCAACAAAAACAGGAAGTAGTCTCTCTGGTGCACTGGCCAGAGGGACAGAGAGAGGGAGAGGAAGCACCCCCAGTGGCACGCGGCCAGGCCTCAGTCCCTTACCCCATTTCTCTACCCTGTCAGGGCGTGGGGGCTCACACACATGTGCCCGATGTGCTTTACAAGTCAGCCATGGAGGATCTGGATCCCCTAACCACTAGGCCATGGGGCTGTGCTGTACTGGTTCTGCAAAGTTTTATTTTGGGTTTGGCAAGTGCTGTGGTGATTAAGGCGCTGGACTTCCACATGGCCAACCGAGCCCCAGACCTGGCGGCTTGCTTTCTCACTCCCCCAGACAAATTATTAATAAAAATAATAATAACAAATCAAATTAAATAAATAAATCTTTTTTTGTAAGTTTTATTTTCATTTTCCCAAGGGCATGTACATTTGCTGGAGACAGACAGGCGGGTGTTGGGCGGGGTGGGGGTGAGCAAGCCTGGGGAAATGGTCACATTGCAGTCCCTTTTCCTCTATCTCCCCCTGCTTTCAGGATTCGGGGCACAGACACACACCCAGTGTGCTTTTCAAGCTACTGGGCCTAGGGCTCAAGCCACTAGTCGGTCATGCAGGATCTAGCTGCCTTAACCACCAGGCCACCAGTTGGCCCATTAAAGAGTATCTTAAGGGGCTGGCAGGTGGCATGGTGGTTGAGGGCACTAGACTCCCACATGGATGACTGGGGTTCGAGTCCCAGACCTGGTGGCTTGCTTTCTCACTTTTGCTCTCTCCCTCTCTCTCATTCTATCCCTCTCTGGTCAAATAAAAAAATAAAGTTAAAAAAAATTCGTTTTTTTTTTTTTTTTTTTTTTTTTTAAGGATAGGGATCAACAGGTGGCATAATGGCTATGTCGCTGGACTCCCATGTAGTCGACTGCAGTTCGCGTCCCGGACCAGGTGGCTTAAACTCACACCAGGCGCATGTGCGTGCATGCCCAAGATCCTGAGAGGAGAATGGAGGAGAAGGGATTGTGGCGTGGCCATCCCCCCTGGAGGGTGATTTCTCACTTTCTGTCTCTCTGTCTCTCTCTTTCTGGCGAGCACATGCCCTATAGCAAAAACCTCTCCAAAAGAAAAAGGACCTTCAGAGCCACATGGCAGGTGCCTATTCAGAGCTACGTGGCAGGTGCCTATGGGCCCAGCTGGGAAGCGGAGGCAGGAAAGCCACATTATGGCAAGACTCTGTCTTAAATTAATAATAAAAAAGGTATCTTAAAATGATCTGTATCTTCAGGAGTAGAAACTACATTTTTCTTCCTTATAAACAAGTTTACTGCATGTTCAAAAGTCATTTAGAGGGACCAGCAGGCAGTATAGTGGCTATGTCGCTGGACTCCCACATAGTCGACTGCGGTTCGTGTCCCGGACCCGGTGGCTTAAAACTCACACCGGGTGCATGTGCGTGCGTGCCCAAGATCCCGAGAGGAGAATGGAGGAGAAGGGATTGCAGCGTGACCATCCCCCCTGGGGGGGTGATTTCTCGCTTTCTTTCTCTATGTCTGTCTAGCGAGTGCACGCACCCTATAGCGAAAAATCTCTCTCAAAAAAAAAAAAAAATGACACACTAAGATGCAGTTCATTGGGCTGGTCTTGTGACCAGATGGTTAAGGAGCTCAATCCCACATAGCAGAGTACACCATTCAAATCCTGGCCCTGGCAACTTGAAATATACACCAGGCACATGTGCGTATGCCCCAAATCCAGAGAAATGCAGACAGGACTGGGCAGGACCATGCCCTGTTTGGGGATGCTTTTGCCCTTTCCCCACATCCTGCTTCTTCCCCTCTCTCCGTCTCTCTCTCTCTCTAGCAAGCACACATGCCCTCTGGCAATTAAAATAAAAGACAGGGCGAGGAGGTGGCATGGTGATTAAGGTCCTGGACTCCAACATGGCCAACTGCAGTTTGAGTCCTGGACCCAACGGCCTCATTTCTCCCTCTCCCTCTCTTTCTCTCTCATGAGGGCACATGTCCTGTAGCAGATTAAAAACAGTAATAATAATAATAATGGGTCCCTCTCTTTCTCTCTCATGAGGGCACATGTACTATAGCAGAGTAAAAACAGTAATAATAATAATAATGGTAAATAAAGCAAACAAATAAATCTTTAAAACAAAATAAGACACATCTGAAGACAACCAGAACACACCAATGTCTACAAAAGGTGACTGTTCAAAAACAATGATTGGCATGCATAAAAATATTTCCCTTCTGAGATAACTCAGTCTTATTTACAGAACCAGAACCCCAACCAACAGCAGCCGTCCTTCCCTATGAGGAGGCCTTCACTCGCACGACGGCAGAACGGAGAGCCAACGCAGACGTCACGCGACTGGCCTGGGCCCACGGAAGCCACAGGACGACACGAGCACGGATCCTGTGCCTTCACGCTGCCGTGAACATTACCTCTTTCCTCTCTGTGTCCGCTTGAATTTTGGCCTGGGTCGCAGTGGCTTCGCGGTAGGAACTGGCCTGTTTGGCTTGCTCGAACAGCGTCTTCAGCTGCTGCGCTGTACTGACTAAAGAGTTGACCATCTCCTCCAGGTACAGCCAACTCCGCTGCTCCGACATCTCCAGGCCGCTGACCACCGTGGGGGACACAGCTTTGGTGGGGGTGGAAGGCGGGACCGCCAGGGCAGGCAGGGATGTCAACACTAGAATGTTCAGAGGCAAATAACCAAGAAATCAATACATTGGCCACTTCAAACTGGCCTCCATTGAGAGCCCTGTCAGGCCAGGCCCGCGGTGCCGTAGTCAAGTACAGCACTCGGAGCCAGCTCCCACACAGCCAACCCAGGTCCACGTCCTGGCCCAGAGCCTTGAAGAACATGCTGGGCGTGAGTGCGCACACACCCTAAGCCTTTTTTTTATAAGAGGTTTTTGCTATAGGGCACGTGTGCTTGCTGGAGAGACACAGAGAGATAGAAAGTGAGAAACCATCCTCCAAGAGGGACAGCCACACCGCAATCCCTTCTCTTCCACTCTCTTCCTCCTCCACTCTCCTCTCAGGATTTTGGACACACATGTACACACACCCGGCATAAGTTTCAAAGTCATGGTTGCAGGACTCAAAACGCAGTCGACCATGTGAGAGTCCAGTGCCTTAACCATCACACCACCTGCAGGCCCCACACCCCAGGATGCAAATGGAGGGAAAAGGCTTGTGGCATGACCCCTCCTGTCAGTGGGTGCTTTCTCTGTCTCTGTTTCTGGGGAGTATGCATGTCCTTGGCAATTTAAAAAAAACAAGTTTTGTCGAATGTTGGGATGCGCCTAAGGTGAAGTGGTAACACGTCTTTGTGGTAACTGCAGTTCAAATCCCCAGCCTGAGCAACCAGAAGAAAACCAGGCACAGACAGTGCTGAGACCCGGTGGGCTGTGGGTCTGGAGAGGGAGCCTGCGGTGTGGCCAGGCCTTGAGCAGGGTGCTCACCCCCAGTACAATGTCCGTGTGCACAGACTCTATCATAAATAAGGAAGAAACACATGGGCCAACTGGTGGCACAGAGCTTACGGGGGCTGGATCCCACCAGGCCAACAGCACGGCTCGAGTCTGGCACCCAGCAGCGTGTGCGTGCACGCCCAAGGTCCACAGGAGGGAGAGGGACTTTCCCTTCTTTCTCGCTCTCTCTCCATCCAGGCATGTGCCCTACGGTAAACATTTAATTGAGAAAAAAGAAAGTACTCAGAAACGTCAGGACGGGGGTGGTGGAGAGGGCAGGGGTGTAGGTCATAGCCCAGCACCCGCAACACAGGGAGACTGCCACCCTCCCAGATTCACGTTAAAGTTCTGAATGCTGGGCCAGCAGGCATGGTGGCTAAAGTGCTGGACTCACACATGGGCAACTGCGGTTTGAGTCCCAGACCCAGTGCCTTGGAACTCACGCTGGGCACATGTGCCAAAACCCCAGAGGAGAATGGAGGCGAGGGATTGCAGCGAGGCCATCTCCGGGGGCGGGGGATTTTTTACTCTCTCTGTGTCTCCAGCAAGCGCATGTATTCTATGGCAAAAAACTCTCTAAAAAAAAAAACAAAACAAAACAAACAAACAAAACAATTCCAAACGCCAAGTCAGCCAGCGGTGCGGCGGTTTTGGTGGCT